>NC_034418.1:16926700-16945717 GCF_002078875.1 Numida meleagris | reverse complement strand
GAAAGGAAAGGAAAGGAAAGGAAAGGAAAGGAAAGGAAAGGAAAGGAAAGGAAAGGAAAGGAAAGGAAAGGAAAGGAAAGGAAAGGAAAGGAAATGGCAATTTTTACCTGGTTTCCAGTTTCACAGGTACAGCTGGCTGAAATTTTTCAAATAAAACAAATTGTGAACAGTTGGCTTTTCTCCAAACACTTGTATTTTTTCACACACACAAAAATCATTTTTTGATCTCACTACTTTCTCTGAAAAAGAAACAAAAAAAATATTCTTTGAGATCAAAAGGAAAAAAAAATAAGGGCCTTCTCAGTGGACTACAAAATACATGTTTTATTTACTTCTAAGCATGTTTTGGTTTTGTTTGGACAACCACAGCAAGTGTTTTGACTGGTCACCTAAGATTGTTGTGTGCTTTAAATTTCCTCCCATTCATAGCTGAAACACTCGGGGTATGATTTCCCAATTATGAAGCCAAGAAAATTTTACTTCTGAACATCATCTCCTGGGTTTTCTGAGGCAATAAAAACTGATTTATCATAAAACCAAACAGGCTGAAAAACTTTATCATACTTGTAAATGTCCCAGTAAATATTTAAACCTCGCTTTTCACCCTCTGCTTTTAAGCAAATCTTTTTGAAGTATAAGTCAAGGAGGTCACAGCATATCATCGTACATGGCTTAGGCAAAGATTAGCTTCCCCTTCTTGAAGAGCTCATTTTAATCAGGCATTCAGGTTATGTAACAGATGCTGCTGAAAATCCAAAAGGTGCAATAAATCCCTCGGTCTGACACAAGAGAAAATAAGTTGAGTGACCACAGAGCGTGGAGTGAAAGGTCTCTGTGTTGCTCAGCTCCCCGACTCGAGCCTGGTGGTGACTGCACATTGTCAGGAACAACCTCTCCTCCCATGAAAGTATTCCTCCTCCTCCCTCCACGAAGACTGCAATCTGCAGATTTTACGAGCCAGTGCCCAGACCCCCCAACATGGGACTCGATCTATCCTTCAGGGTCCAGTTGGAACATTTTTCAACTAATGGATCCTTCATAGACGGTTGACACCTCAGTGAGTAAGTCCTCTGGAGCTGCTTTTAGCCAGAGACACACAGCTTAAGCTTTTCAACAGCTGCTTTATCTCTGCTTCTCACCCCTACCCCCACCCCAATTTAAGTTTAAGATGAGCCTCCACCCCTGAAACCCACGATATCTCACTCCAAAGTCCTGTCAGAGCCACAACCAAGGCCATAAATTTCCCAGCTGGGTCACAGTACTCCCTATTCATTTACTGAAACATTATAAATGTGTCCAGGCTCTGAGTGAAACCTAATCCTGACATTCCCCGCATGGCGATTCCTGCAACTGATGGCAGGGTCATCTGGAATTACCATCGCCTTATCTGATTGCAAACTTATCACCTGCATTTCAACACCGAGTGCTTAGTGATGCCGCGTAAAATCAAGCCCTCTGCTATTTGAATGGCATCAGCCACTCACAGTTACAGGGTTTCTTGGCTGTGCTTTGCCAGAGAGCAGAAGAAATGAGCTGGATAAGATGCTCTAAAGACACCCAAAGATGGACCACAACGGGAAAGAATAGGAAAAGAAGACAAAGAATGTTTGCAGATTGGAGCTTGGCAAAGACAGAGCTCTTGAGGAAGGGGGGAACCTGTAGCTGCTGTGAAGCAGCATCTCTTCACTGAAACTAATAATCTCTGTTCTATTTATCTTGCGTAGGGCATTCACCATGTCATATCTGAATATCTTTTGGTAGTGGCTATATGACATCATGCAACATGTCTTTCTTTTCTCTTATCCTGTCCTGGAGGGAAATTGAATGTGAAACACGTTGTTTTTTTGGCCTTGGCAGGAGAAAGGTTCAGGTATTTTTTCTAGGGTTTTATTTCTATTTCACCCAGAGAAAACTAGAAGCCATCAGGAATCACACCTTGGACTTCACAATACGAGTGCAAAAGCCTCCAGGGCAATCGTATTTTGAACTGTTCGACTTAAACCCACAGTTAAACACCTTAAATGCTTCAAACACCACCCGAGGTCTCATGCAGGTGCAGAAATTTGCTCCAGGTAACAGCAGACTGAGTCGCAACCCTTCCATCTTCCAGTGCAATGCTATCTGAGCTACTTCCAGGGGTAGATATGAAACAGCAAGTGCCTCCGAGCTGTGTGCTAAATAAACACAACCCAGGAAAAGCTCAAACCAAAAAGCTTCGCTTTCAGCCAACATTCCTTCCCCAGTGCCAGCCATTCATTCCTGTAATATTTAGTGGATTGCAAAGAGATTTTGGATTTCCTGTCAGGTTTCTGTCCTTCAGGGAGTTAATTATGACCTGGGACTCAGGGAATGGTCTCTGCTGCGGTGCCACACTTGTGGCTAGGTTTGTACACGTGTTGCTGGTCTGATTTATCATTATGCCCTAGCTTCTCTGAAAGATCCTGTTCAAACCTCCTAGGAAAATCAATGAATTCACTGAGCTTGATTGATTGACTGGGAGACCAGAGCAGACAGGTGATTTCATGACTTGGTCTGGTCTGGTGGATGCTTCTTACACAACTACGGGGGAAAAGGAGGTGAGAATGTAAAAACACAGGGCTTTTAGTGCCCATTAGTACTTTCACCTCATACCCAGTTCTCCTCACATAATTGAGAGATCTCAACCAGTGAGGCCCTGGAACAAGTTTTGGCCTCAGAGACATGGATCAGCTCCTGGGACTGCCCCAGACTCCCTGCATCACCTCGAGCGAGTCATTCAAGCCCTTTCTACCCTGCAGAGAGTGCAAGTAGATGCACTTAAGCCTGTTTTCAATGAATTAGCGTGGGTACTCCTGGCATTGACTGCTGAGTGACTTGCCCAAGTATTTACCCAGCTTCTCAGGTGGGTTTTCCAGCCATGCTGAATTCCGTTCTACTCAGTGACTGCCATGAATACATACACTTAAGTCTCTCCATGAGTAACTTCCCCAGCTGTAAAATAGGGACAGTGTATCTCTACGTTGCAGGGGTGAAAGGAAAATAAATACGCTAAAGCTTCTAAGGGGTTTAGGTATTAAGAAAATGAGATACATCTGTGACTAAAATTTATAGATCAACTGTTTGGATACTATCTGATTAGGTTTATCCCGTAGTAAAGTATTGCAATTTCTGTAAGTTCAAGAATGCTACTTCTGTCCCAGTGAAGCAAATCCTTGCCAGTTCCTAGGCTTAGGCTATGTCAGCTCCCAGCGAGGCATCTGAAGGAAGCAGCTGATGCAGGCAGCCTCCTGCACTTGTTTTCCACCACTGCTCATGCCTATGCTCAGCAGCAGAAGTGATTTCTCCATGAGGCTGCAGCTTGCTGATGGCTCACCATGGGTCTGCATGTTGCAGATGCCTTCAGCCCACAAATAGTGGCACCTCCATACGGTGCTCTCCAGGATGCCTCTCACACACTGACGTATTGCAGCCTTATGGCATATGGAAAAGCAATGTGGGCTACCAAATGAGCCGCAATCAGCTCCAAGGACTGGCTTGCTGAGCTGAGGGCAACCAGTTCCCAGAAAGAAATTCAGGCAGCATTGGAAGGACGCAGCCAGTTTGACTGAATTTGTTGGCCATCTCTGGCACGCTGCTGTTTCCTTGCACATAATCATTTTTATGAGCTCTCAAACAGCACTTCCTAAAACACTTCAGAATCTATCATCTAAAGGCTTCAATCTAGTTGAAAAATTTATTGTTAATATTATTTTAAGACCATTAACAAAGGAATTGTCGTCTCTTTAGGGAAAGCAAGGTTCAGTAAGACAAGAATCTTAACCAAGTTCACCAAGAGACTCGTTGTCAACGCTGAGATTAAACTTCCAAGATTAAAGAATGTCTCCTTTTCCACGAGGCCGTGCAGAAAGATAGAAATAGATTTTAGCTGGAAGTGGGTTTGTAATCAGAGGCTGTACCTTTTGTTAGGCATGTCCTTGGATCATCCCAAAGACTCTGGAGAGCTAAACTTCAACAGTAGCAGTAGAAGGCTTGAGTGATCTGTGTGTGATCAAGCCACACTCCAACAATAAAGCAGCCTCTATGATTTGTCCCTAATTGTTTTGCCCTTACACAAAAGCCAAAGCCTCAGGCAAAGTCTCAGGCTAATTGATTAACATTATTAATTTAAACTTGAAATGATTATTTTTGCATTGAAAATAGCCTGAAATTTGTTGCTTAAGACCCAGAGATCTGGCCTGCCTGATATATGTCCTTCACAGCTACATCCACCACATTAACAGAACATATTGCCTCTTGCTAAAACCTCGCCTTCCTTTTGTCTTGCTCCCATTACAACAAAAAGGTGTCAACATTTCATGTGTCAGTAAATAAACTCATAATCCAAATCTTCTTTCCTTGAGAAAGTGGTTGATCAGATAAAGCACTGCTGATCTTCCGGTGTACCTGATACTCCAGGTGAGCGGCCACAGCAAAGAACCGCAGCAACTGCCATTATGCATGAATCTTCACAAGAAGGGAGGTTTTGCCAGTTTGATTTTTTCACTTTCCTGCCCTGTAATTCATCCACAGCAATGCAAGACATGCAACTCTGCCCACGACTCGCTTTGGGATCACCACATGCAGCTCTGCCGTTGTGTTACCTTTGTTTTGACACATTAAATTAATTTATTTGGATGAGAGCAGGGAAAGGTCCAAAGGACTCATTTGGGTTTTCTCAGTACCAAAGGTTTCACTGAACTCCCACAGAGCTGAGCACACCATAATGTAGGAATTTTTAGCAATGCTACATATAAAATCAGAGCAGGTGCTCTCAATAAAGAAAATTCTTAACCCTGCTCATATTTATTTCAGTTCCTCTCTGTCTGGGCATAAAGCCATCATTTCAGTTTCAAGCTTTCCTGGCTTGCTGGAAAGGGTGAAGGATAGCCTCTTTTTTTTTTTTTTCTTCCTCTCCCCAAGAAAATGTGGAAACAGATTTTAACGTCAGCCCTAGAAGAAGGTTAGGTGATTTCTCAGCAATATGTCTGAAATGAATGGCTGGGCCACCTAGTTAAACAAACTCCTTCGATGTTTTATAAATCCCTCTCTCCCAGAGTGCACAGATGAACTATTTTGTCCCTTTGGAGGGTGGCATGAGGAAGGGATCTCAAACAGCCTTATCCTGCATGTCTCCAGATGTGGATTTATTTAAGCAATGAGTACCACCTGCAGAAATTACTTCTGGATCCAGACACTGCATCCTTGAGTGTATGTGTAAGCAGAGTTTGATTTGCTGCTGATGGGGAGGGATTGTGCGTTTAGGTTATACTGGAAAATGCATATATCCATTATCTAATTTTGGCCAATTATTATTCCTGTCTAAGCATACGTGGTGCCTGGAGTCATGCATCTAGGACTACAAACATTTTCCTTTCCTCTACCTTTTTACCAAGAATAAATTTTGCAGTGAAAATAAAACCCGACAAAGCAGCAGTACAAGGCAGCTGAGCCATACGCACATTTCCATAATTCATGCAAGCTGCAATATCTGCTAAACTGCTTTGGGCCACTGGACAAGTGTGGGGTGAAAAAGGAAGGGAAAAAAAAAAAGAAAACAACCCAAAAAGGGGCTGCCAGGGGAGAGGGAGACAAGTGGGCCATTCATAGAGGCATCGCTGCAGCGCTTCATGGCATTTCACACTCACTGTGAGGACTCACTGGGAGCACGGAAGGAGCTCTGCGGTAACCACGGAGCAGGTCTTGAACTCATCTGCTGCTCAATAATAAATGTCTGCCCCCAGCCCGTGGATGGCTTCGTGAGATAGACCCCACCAAGAGATGTGCTGGGTGGGCATCAAGTGGAAAAGTTTTGCTTTTCCTGCTCTGTTGGGCATACTTGCAGTCAAATCATGCTGCTTTTTTATTATCGCTAACTCATAGGGAAGAAAAAATTAGACATAAAAATAAAATAATTTCTATTGATCTGAGGCACTTTGTAGGAACGCTGAACTTTCCTTGCGGAACTTTCCCTCGAGTTTCCAGTCACCACATTGGGTGTCTTAAAGGAAAATATTTCTTGCTTGAAATTATTTTATTTGAAGGATTCCACAGAAATCTTTTTCTCCCCTTGAATGGATGGGCAAAATACCAAAGCAGTACTATCACCTGGGAAAGAGATGAATATCATTTTATTCAAATCACTTAGTAAAGACACATTGTAAAAATCTGCCAGAAGCACTGTCCAATGGATTTATCCAGCTGACTTCAATCACTGGTGGATCAGATGGCAATCAAAAGACTGCAATATCTTTTTTCTGTCAATGAAGCAACTCAGATTTTTAAGACAAAAGGTTATATGCTACTGAAAATGGGAATCTACTTATCTGTGCACAGACAGGATTCATGGATGCATAGATCCACATTGCTTAAGATATTTAATAGAAGAAAGGCTCAAGTATTCACACATTAAAAAAAAAAGACAATCAGATATAATTAGATTCAAGCTTGAAGCAGAATTAAAAGTTCTGTCTGTCTCTGAATGACGTGTTCTGTACGTCTCTTTATATCATTCAGTCCAACAGATTTTTCTTTATTAATAGGGCTGAGATGTAACTCTGAACACTTGTTTCCTTTCATCAGAGAACGATGAACCATCAGAGTAAGTATCAATTTGATTTCTCCCTTTCATTTTCTCTTTTCTTCCCAAGTTCAGCCCCTGTAAGAACGCACGTTGCTCAAGTGATACTTAGCTTCTTAATTTCATGTGGAGTATAGTTCAAAAGTCTTCTTGTAGCTTCTGACATAGGAACTACACTTTCAGGGTATCCAATAGTTTGTTACTGCTGTCTCTATTAACAAATAACACTTGTGAAACCCATAAACATGTGAAGAACTGTGTTGATTTAAAACAAGATACAAATCTAACTACCAGCTCCTCAGTGATAGCACACTCTAGTAGGCTTCAACACCCTCCCTAGCTGAGGTCCGTGAAATTCTGTCCTTTTGGATATCAGTTCTGAGCCTGAGAAAAATAAAGCCAAAACTTATTGCTTCTACTGCTGAAAATTCAATATACCCTTTGAATTTCACAGTCTGGCTTTTAATAGCAACCAAAAGCCCTCTCCTGCTAAGCACTACAGAACTTGTCTCATTTCAGGGTAGGGGCAGCCTGGTCATCTATTTATAGCATTGAGATGAACATTTGCTGACATACACATGGAAACAATTGTGAATGCAAAGTGACTTAAAGGGTCACAGGCTGACACACATTTGTTAATCCCCAGTTTTGCCTTCACCTGAAATTGGAAAGAAATGGTGATCACACTTCAAGCTAAACACCTCCAGCAAGCATTTCAATTAGAGCTGATAAGACACTTGACAGGTTTCGGTTATATAGTGAAGGCACTGTAAAAAAAAACTAATGAAGTTTAATTGTTGCACAATGGCTTAATCAATGTGGTTGGTAATTAAGTGCAAATTATGCACATAATATACTACAGATGTGGAGCCTTACTCTTGAAAAATAGAGGCTATTACGGGATGTAGGAGAGGTTTAAGGGAGGGGGTGACAGTTGTTGCTAGAGTTGCAATGGAGGTTTTTGTTACCCAGGGGTGAGGTTATATACCTCTGTTTGATATATCTCTAAATGGCAGAGCAGTTTGAACATTACAGCCTATTTTATCAAAAATTTTCTTTGTTATTAGGGTATGAACCAGAAGAGAGCACAAAATACTCGAGTCCTAAAATATGGGATGCTAGTGAGATTTGTGATGGTTATTAGTTTCCTTAGAACTTGAGTAATACTGTAAACACAATAAACTGAAGTTGAAAGAGTAATTCCTTTCTAACCCACTGTTTTTATATCTTCCCACACAACTTTCTCAAAAAAATTTCCTTTCTGGCTACAATTTCTCATGTTTAGTCTGAATTTAGAGGTGACTTTGTTTCCTTTAAGATGAAATAAAATTAGATTGGCTACCAGAAGATTTAAAACATGAGGAGAAAGGTGGATGGAACACACTACCTGGCTCTGTGTGTGCTACTGGCATCAAAAACAGATAAACAGGATAAAAAAACACTCATGGATTTTCATTTTGAGTTCAGCTTAGAAGGCATCAATGGGATTTTGGCAATGGGACAGCCTGCAGTGAGAAGTTCTGGAGAAATGTAATTAAACTCTGAAGAAACTTTGGTTAAACTCTTATTAATTGTCAGCATTAGTGACTGCGAACATAGCATCATTCACCACATTTCTAAGGCAACGATTCCAAACGGCACTAGAGTAGTAGGATAAAAGAGCCTTCTTTCACTAAAAAGGACTAACTTTCAATTTATTCAAAGAAAAATACAATTTACATCTAAACATATGCTCACAGCCCTTTCAGAAAGGGAGGTTTGAAAAATCTCCTTTTGTAGGTGGGGAAACTGAGGCACCAAGAAAAAACATGGGTTGGCCATGGTTTCTCAGGAAGTCTACAGGGGTGTCAGGCTGACTCACCAAACTTCAGCAGCTGTTTGCCCTCAACACCTTCTTTCTCCCTGTATCATGTTATCTTCCTTTTTACCTGAGCTAAGTCAAGCGAGTAGCATACATGCATAATTTTAGTTCCACCATTGGATGGACTTGTGATTTTAAGCCTTCTGTCAAGCTCCATCAGATTTCTTTTGCTAGAATATGAGGTGTGAATAAAAAGAACTGTTAAAACAATTGGGGTCAGAACCTGCCCACTGGATACGAGAACTCCTGTGGACTTTAATGGGATTATTTGCGTGAATAAAAAGAGCACGGATACCCCATGGCTTCCTCATTTATTTTCAGCAAATGGAAACCTGGTGTTATATGACCAGAAGAAACTGAAAACGAGGTGGTTGGAGTGTGGTAGTTTGCCAGTGATCTTTGTAAGCGACTGGAAAACCCTGAATTTGCACAGAAACCTTCTTGTTTACTGACAAAAGCCCCAAACCTAACACTTTTCAAATTTTTTAACAACCGTTATTAAGTTACTTCTGATGTCTGAAAATTAAAACATCTCCATCTCTATTTGTATTTTTCCCTCGTTTGGTTTTCAACCACTCCTTTCTGACAGCTTCCAGTAACTAAATCATCTTAGCAGAAATCTAAATTTTAGCCAAAAAATTCAGTTAGAAAAAAAAATAAAAATAAAAGGGCCTTCTTTTGTTCCAAAGAAATACTGGAAGGCAGTTTGACTTGTGATAATAATTGTAATATCAGACAGAGGTTCAAGACAAAATGTCACTTCAGCCCAGCCCAGGTAGAACTGTGCAGATTCCATCAGTAATATGGATAAGCAGTGTACCCTGGGCTATGTAGGGAAGGGTCAGCAGGAAAGGTATCCTTGTGCCCTCCTGGCTCTGCAGGACAACGAGGTCCATATGTGGTGTGTGCTCCGTTGCGAGTGGAGGAAGGTCAGCAATGCAGAATTATGGGGAGGAAAGTGAAAAAGCGAGAATAGGTCTACAAAGGCCAAAAAGCAAGGCTTTCATTTTATATTCAATTTATCTTTTTGCCCCTGAAAAGGGCACAAAGGTTGGAAATTATGATTGGGTTTTTTAATTTTATTAATAGCAGGCTTTGCGGTTGCTAAGGGAACTTGACCTAACCGGGGAAAAAAATGGCCCAACACAGTATTATCAGGATTAATCTGCTGCCTTGAAATGGTTGGATTTCTCTCCACCGGCCTCCTGAGCCCTTCCTGCTCTGCCTGGATCTCCACCACCGCCTTGTTGACACGAGACTCCTGCTTAATCCTTTGGTGGAAACCTAACCCTTGGCCTCGGAGAGATGTCCCCGAGAGAGGGTGAGCAGAGTGCAGCCGTGCAGGGGGTGAACCCCCCCAGAGATGGCCTCGGGGTGGCCGGTCCTCTCAGACCATAAAGCAGCGAGCACGAGCGAGATGTTAATTTAACGGGAGGCTTGATTACACCGTGATAGGGCCCTGCTGATTGTTTCCAAAAGACCCCTTTATAGTATTAGTATTTATTACACCCCATATTATAAGGCGGAGGATTTGCTTCTGTAGGGCAGTTTGGCTGAGCAATGAAACATAATGTTTCTTTTATTGCTCAATAAACACTGTTCTCTCTTTCACTGCCACTCCAGCCGGGCTATTTCAAGCCTGTTAAGCTTCTAACTAACACAATAATCTTACAGCCCAAACGGAGCAATGGCAGCTTCTAACCATTCTTTGCTAATTCTGAGGCCTCCTAGAGGTGAGATTTATAAATAATTTGGTCTTCGGGACATTTGTGATCTGCGGCTGTTGTTTTTCTGGAAAGAGCTGGGTTTTCCAGATGTGGAGGTTCAACAGATTCTCCTCATTCCTTAGAATGAAGGAAGAAACCTGCAGTAAAGCCGTGTTCCTCAAATGGCTGTGGAGCACCTAGCTCGTGTGAACTCACTTGTGGGTTTGCATCCCATGATTTAACGTGACTGGCCAGCGCCAGGCTAAGTGCTGACAAGCAACCTACAGGCATCTTCCACACTTCCCTGCCAACAAACCTAAATCTTTTCCTGTAACATGCCCACCTCCGAGCTGCTACTGACCTGGCCTTCTCCTCTGAGGAGCCCAGTGTCTGTAGCAAATTAATTGATAGTGTTATGAAGTGTTCGGCTGTCTCACCACGCTCAAGAACAAGACTTTCCAGTGTCGACTTCCCTTCTGCATTAGTTAATGTTTGGAAACTTGGTACGTCAACACGCCTAACTCTTGCGCCAGCCTCTCAGCACCTTGTATGGCTCCTAATGTGCCAGACCATTATCCCTCAAGCTGTAATGGGTTCCAGCCATCCCAAATATACCTCCTTACAACAATATTGTGGGTGGATAGCATTTACAGAAGAGGAATTGAGCTGTTTTAGACTTTGGCTGCATAGGGTAAATCATTAAGGACTTAAAAAAACAACAACCCTAAACAGTCTTCGAGGGAATGACCAAACATTGCAAGCAAGGGCAACATGATGGATAGAAATATTTACAGGTTTTTCAGATCAGAGTTACATTTTTAATGCAAATTTCACATTTTTTTTTTTTTAATCTATGGAATCACAGAACTTTGGGTTAGATTGTGATTAATTCTTTGTGTCTAACCTGATTTATTAGGGAAGATGGCAGCAGCTTGTGCCATTAGAAATCCTGCTGAAAGCTCTTGCTCAGAAGTTCTCCTTGAAATACAACCTTTGGCTTTTCCTTCACATTGAACCATTCTAATTTCCTCCCTATTTATTGTTGCCATCTTAAATAATTACTCTTGAATGCTCTTTTTCACCTGCATGTAGATCACTTCAGTGTCCCTATAGGTCAATGCTAAGTATGACTACACTTAGTGGATTTGGTCCTTTCTCATGGGTTAGTATTTTTCACCCCATGTAGCCACCCCAGCAGGAAACTTAACCAGCTGATAGTGTTTTATGATGCTATCCCCTTCTTCAGTAGAATGATACGGGTTCTTGTTTTAATTAAATATAAGACAGAATTATTTTGCCATCTTCAATGAACTTGATGGCAATTTTCATACCTGCCATCACGATGGCAGTATTTGCTGCCTCAGAAACTGTCAAGATAATGGATTTCTCTTTAAACATACAAACACAAACATTTATGCAAAAGACTACCGCCACATTTAACTTTTCAAAATTATTTCAAAGGTTTGATATATCTTAAAACAGGAAGTACACAATCAGCGTTAAAATAATACAGGAAAAATAGAGGAGACGTATTGCCAGTTACTTGTTTTCTGCCAAACGTAATGTGGTTTTAATTCTAGAAATGTTATCAATGAAAATGTAAATGCCACTTTACTTGCTATAGCAGCATCTTCTCTGCTTGCTTCTAGGATGACTTTGTTCTATGTAGAAAATTTTGTCTTTGGACTGTGCAGATGGCCTTGTCCCTTTGACTGAGAAGTATTCACATGGCTCTTTAGGGGATGCTTGCAGTCCTTTATTCCTCTATGGAATTGGAGCTAATGGCTGGAATCTGTCTATGAGCATGATTCAAAGTGCACAAAGGTCAGCTGGTAGATATTTATTGACTTGCCAGGCTTTGAGGGAGCCTAAATTACCTTGGAGTTCTTCTTTTAGCTTACAGGCAAATGCCAGACCTTTAGTCAAAGTCCCAACCACTTTGTACACAAATGTGACCTCCTGGACTGCAGAGCATCATCACAAATACTCCTGCCCCGTGCTCTTCCCCTCGAAGAACACTTCTCTACTAAATGCTGTGTCCTTGCATCAAAGGGTTAAAAATTGCACTTTTTTTTCAGAATAATCCCTTTGAATCATGACACGAGAGGGAGACAGCTCAAATATTTTCTCAATGGATAGTTAGTGGAATTTTCTATAGATCTGGGGTGAAAGAAAAGTCTTTAGAAAGTCTCAGAAGAAAGATCCTTTGAAATGGCCCGACTTGTGTTATGATAAGCAGTTCGATAAGCCCACCCATGGTAAAGTTATTAGGAATTCATATCATATGGATCCCATTAACCTAAACGTTTGCTTTTAAAGTAAACTTCTCGGTACATGACTACCACTAAGTCCAAGCACTTCAGGTTTGAGGATTGTGTTTTCACAAATGAATCTAGGGTTATCCAATCAATTAGCTGAATTCCCTGTGTAATTGTGCTTTAAATGAATCACCTGGTACTAATGAGACTGCTTGCCCATTAAAAAATAAAGAAAGGAAAGGAAAAGAGAAAAAGAAAAAAAAAATCACTGCCTTTAAGGGGCACACTTTAAAATTTGTTTAGAAAGCATCACACAGCATATAGTTAATCTTTGGCACTTAGTACTTTAGGACATAACTAAAGCAGGTAGATTTGAAAGATTAATCATAAGGATTTAGGTTATGGAAGTCAAAATATCACTCAAGCTATTTTTAATTAATTATTACAAGACTATAGAGATCAAGGTCACAGTATTCAGGTGATAATAAAAACGTATGGCAAGAATAAGGTAGAAGCTTATTCTTCACATGCAGGAAGCACACCAGTGCCATCAAGATGACAGACAGAAGAGGAGGAAGGAACTGGGGCTTGCTGAGGCTGAATGACTCGTCCAGGCTATGCAAAAATTCAGCTTTAGAGCTTGGAAGAAAAGCCAGTTATTTTAATCACCTTGCCTGCCACACTCTGTTGCACTTTGGAAGAGTTCAATACATAAGTTTTGCCATGAAATAATTTATCTCCATGTTATATTCTTGCACAATTTGGACATATTATAGCCCTTATAGGAGCATAAAAGATTCCAGACTAAATGGGCTATTTGTCTGTCCCAGTCAGGCAACACTTAGCTATCAGTGGTTTAGTGAAGGATTTTATCATTAACTTATATTGTGTTTCTAAATGAATTCAGTTGAGCAAAAAGTGAGAGAAAAAAAAAGCAATTAAGGCCATGCTATAAACAGTGGAGTCCGCAGGCAGGAGGCTGCAGTGAATTATACGGAGCATACTTCTCCCGACCACAACTTGATTGAAACAATTTACTGGATGTGAGCATTGAACGTCAGTGGCTCTGAGTGACTGATGGGTCAGAAATGTCAGCCCTCTTTCCTCCCACCCTACAAATGTTTGGTTCTCCCACTGGGAAATGGTCGCCCCTTTGCTTCATCCTGCTAGTTGGTGAGAAGTGATGTAATGCATTGGATCCAGAGAGGAAGAGCAGCCTTCCGATCAGATATTGAGCATATTGCTGGAATTATTGCATGGGCTATTTTTGGTTCATTCAGGGGTCAGCGCCCTTCTGTGAACAGGGAGCTATTAGATATTCCCCTGGACAAACAAAGAGATGATTGCATGGCAAAATAAAAGAAGGTGCTTGGAAGTTTGCAAGCCTCTGTTCTGATTTAGAACAAGCTCTGATGCCTATAGCTGGGATTTCTGGCATGTAAAAAGTGTCTGCTAGAATGCCTACCCAACTGTTTCCAGTGAAGTGGAAAAAAATGAGAAACATGCAAGAAGTACCTACGTTTGATCACCAAGGTGTTTTGATCTCATAAATTATGTCTGAAATAAGGCATGGACTGGAAAATGTGAGTGTGTTTTCTCTCGGTCTGGGAGCTTCTGGTTTTGAGAGAAGGAGCACTGTTCCTCTACCTTCATCAAATACCTTTATTTTTCCACCTCTGCTTTCTAACAAGTAGGTTTCTCTTGCCATTTATCAGAGGTGTCATGAGTTTAGGATGGAGAAGCACTGCATACCTCCCTTTCTTTCTCCTCTGGGACTTCCCCGGTCCAAAACTCAAGCTTAGATCCAGAAAGACCTGAAAATGTTCCAGTCTAAAGTGCAGGTTGACCTGCAACCTAATCTCATCCCAACTGTCATAACACTATGCTAGCCATGCACAGCTCATAAATCATAGTAATGCTCGCTTAATGGACCAGGCTTTGACAGTGCCAGGATTAGAAGGGCATACAATAAACAAAGAGTTTCTGAGTAGGGAGGTACAGCAGAGCAGTGAAAACCACTGCATGATGCAACAAATCTTCTGCTGGTATTTCCATGGGCCTCCCTCCATGCAGTGCCGGGGGGAGCTCGGCTCCCTCCTGCTGTCCCTCCTCTCTCCTTCTGCCAGGCGCTAAGAGGAGGAAAAGAGGTTTGGTGGAGGAGCTCAGCCCTGCGTGACGTGCAAACGGAGAGATGGGATGGGCTGTGTGGAAGGGTTTAGAGGAGGACGGTGGGTTAACTCGCCTCCAGCAGAGCTTTATGCTGCTCACAGCAGGGTTGCTCACCAACAGTGCTGAGAGTTTGCTGTGCTGGGAGGGGAGCATGGTCCTTGCAGCTGAGATGAAGCGCTGCCCTACGCACACAGCCAAGTCCAGATTAAATAAGATAGAGATAACGACTAAGGAAGGATAATCCCATCAGCATAAGATGTCCATTTGCTAAAGATTTCGGGATGCCTAAATGAGGGCCCAAGAATTTTCTCTCTAATGTCTACAGCTTCTGAAGCAAATACATGCACAGATAGAAAAGCTGCAGAGAAACTGTTTATTAGAAATCTTTTTGGAATTGAATTGTGCATCTCTTGGATTCTGAAATAGATTTTAACATTGTTTTCTTAACCGTGTCATGGGAAAGAGGGTGAATTTTTCAACCTTTGTTAAAGATGGACGAGCCTGAAGACTTTTGATAATTTACTGTACAATGGGTAAATAGCCAAAGTTACCTTATCTGAACTAGCCAGGATCACTTTGTCTGAATAAAGAAGCTGAAAGTCTCATGAGAACAGGATTTCTCACAAGATTTCCTTTATTTCCTCTTTCCAGTAGGAAAAGTGACACAAAGAGGATATCCTATCTTGCTGTATTTCAGCACCTCTGCTTCTCCTCAGAGCTGGAACCAAGAAACTGCAAAGTCATGTGAAAGTAGAGATTGGGAATCATTTAACTGACCCTCTGGAAAAGATTAAATGTGGCTTGTAGGTTTATCTGCACCACCACACAGCGGCAGAGAAAAACAAAACAAAGCAAAGCAAAGCAAAACAAAAAACAACCCAACATTTCTTTGATGTATTTCTTCTGTTAAAGTTTATTAATTTCAGTGATTTTGTTTCTTCATTTACAGATTCTGTTAACAGACCCATCAGACTTCCACTATTCCCTATTCTTTAACAACAATTTTCTGGTAGAGCTGGGGCTTTCTCTTTTAGCAGAGGAAAAATCTTAATGCTACTTGGAGTCACTGAAAGAGATGGAAGAAGGATCTTAGTTTAGAAGTTGAACAAGCAAATTGTCAACTCAGAGGAACTGAGCTTAATCCCTAGTGAGCAAAGTATGGTGTAGCTTTCAAACATGAACTTTTAGGATTGCTGGAAGCATGTCTCTGCTGCAAATCCTTGGATTTCTAAGAGAAAAATTAGAACGGACCATGAGTTACGTTCTGCCTCATTAGGCTACTAATATGGAAACATACCATCTGCAAGAGGTCTGAGCTAAAAGAATAGGGAACCTGACATGAATAAAGGTGTGTGCCTCCAGACAATAATGGGACATCATGCTTTAACTCATTTTAAATAAATACATAAATAGAAAGATAAAATAAAACAAAAAGGGAGGAAAAAACCCCAAAGAATCTGGAAACTCAAAGGGTTGAGACCCTGATAATGAGTGTCTGCAAATCTCCCAGCATGCATGCAATACCTGAGAATGTTGTGAGTTCATTGCCCATTTTATAAGCTACCAGGTGGGGTAGACATGTGACTTAAGTGAAACTGAGGTTTTATTGCTTGAACAGTTCTATCTATCTGGGTAGGGAAATTATCAGTTTCTCAATGCTTTTAATCTTTTCTATGTGTTTGTGTATTTACTATGATTGTGGATCTGATGACTAAGAAATAGCAGAGAGTACTATGAATTAAGAAGTGTAAAAAGGAAGAAAGGTAAATTAATGATGTTCTCTCCTTCTATCAATAAATATTTATGTCTCTACCAACAGGTTTTCCTTCTTCAGCCTTGTAGAACTGCTGGCTCCAGCAGAAGCTGCAGTGATTTTAAGCAATGCATCTGTTTTCCTCAGATGCTTGGTCCTGATTCTCATTTCCTGGAATGGGGAGTCAGTGCAACTCAGCTCCTCACAGCTTTAAGACTCTTTGACACTTGAAATCCATGTCCATATGCTTTGTAGGCAACTGGGAAGCTACTTCACACAGATCCATTTACACACAGGACAATACGTAATGGCCTCAAGTGGCGCAAGGGAATGTTTAGATTGGATATTAGGACAAATTTCTTCCCCAAAAGAGTGGTGAAGCACTGGCACAGGCTGCCCAGGGGAGCGATGAAGTCACCATCCCTGGAGGTGTTCAAGAGCCTTTGAGACATGGCACTGAGGGACATGGTCAGTGGGCATTGTGGGATGGTCTGGGGTTGGGCTTGGTGATCTTAGTGGCCTTTTCCAACCGTAATGCTTTTATGATTCTATGATTCTGAACCTCTGAAGTGCTGGTCTTTGAGATTGCTGTCACTGACATGTGATTGTTATGATAATGTAGCCACATTATATGAGCTATAACATGAAGTGCTGCAATGCCTTTCAAATACCTCGACTCGTTTCTTTCCTCAACACACATCTTTATTTAAGTGATGCTGTCCCTTTTGGCTCTCCCTCACCTCTACCTGCAGTGTTTCAGATTGATGTGAATGGGGGACTCCTCCCCCTGTTGACATTCTGATTTGGGTTGCAAACAACAATGTTTTTCTGCGAGGGCTGGCGCTTCCACAGCCAGCTCGCTGAGCATGTTTATTCCCCCAGCATCTCAAACCCTGCACTGTCCCACGGCTCCACATCATTAGGGCCTGACAAAAGGGCAGAAGAAAACTCCCTTGAGCAGTGGATGTTACATCCTTCTCCAGAGGAGTGGCCAACTCCCTCAGCCTCCCAATGCTCGCCTGCCAGACCATACAGCACTAAGATGTTCAAATAAGATCTTTCCTGGCAGAGCTCAACAGCTGCCAGTTTTGTGGGAGAAGGAAGCTGGCAGAGGTCTGGCCATAGAAGACTTTGAAATATTGTGATTTTTATCAGAAACGACAACAACAAAAAGAGCACAAGGCAAACATGCTCCAAAAGCTGCGTTTCTCCGCCACCTCCCTCCACTCCAACCAATGTCATGGAGACAATTTCCTTAGGTTTTCTCCAGGAGACAAGCAAGATTCTGTGTGGATGAGCTCTACCCGGTTCCTACAATTATCTTGGGTCCTTATGTTCCTAAGGGACAATGCATGTGTTGATTAAATTATTGAAAAATTTAAAGTGTGACTCTTCTGAGGTCATTTAAGTGCGTGAGGCTACATTCTTTCTTGCAGAGCTGGTGAAAGTAAACAACATTATTATAGATTTTGGTCATGCCCTGGCATCAGTAAGTATAGTTTCTGTGTTTGCCATATGCTCGCATTGAACTGGAACAGCAACGCGTACACAGGGAAATTGTTTAGAGAGCCAGTTCAACCTCAGTGCTCGCTGTCAAAATTATGATGTACACAATTCATTCTGCTAACCACAAAAGAGTTTTTGTTTGTCAAGTGAAATAATGTGTAATTTGGTATATCATTTAGGAAAGCTTTTTTTTTTTTCCCTCTCAATATCCGACCACAAGGCTGGAGCCTGCAGCATCAGATTAGTGGAGGGCATCCTGCAGCTCCCCAGGATGACAGCGGCTTGATGTGAGATAGGAGGCAGAAAGCACATAAGCCAAGTCTTTAAACTGTGATTGCAGAAGGCGGCTTGCTGAGGCAAATAAAGAGAAGAGGGAAAATTGACACCCCACAAGACATGGACAATTGTTGCCACCGGCTGGGAGGCCTTAAATTACAAACTCATTTTGTATATCCAAAAGCTTACACTTTCTATTTATATTTCCCACTTCTTCTGTGCACCAAAAGTTGGATTTGGCAAATGCAGCTATTCCCTGCAGGCATATGGGTGAGGTTTTCTGCAGAGAAAATAAACTTGATTGTTGAAAACCTGTGTTTGCAATTACTCTGAGTTTCAATATTCTGAGGTCAAAATAGATCCTTTAAAAATCATAATGCGTTGAAACAGATTTTTTTTTTTCTGAAATGGTTATTGGACTAAAATGAAATGTTAAAACATTTTTGGTAAGCAAGTAATAGCAAAAGCTTTAGATAGAAAATATGAAAATATGGAAAGGAAGTACACAAAGTCAAAAGCATAGGACAAAGTTTTTTGGGATGAAGAAGACCATTTCTTTTAAAAACCATCAGTTCTAAAAATGACAACCAGATACATTAATCCGTTCCGCTACAGTGAACAGTCCAAACCAGATTTCCAGTATGACCTTTGGGAGATCGTTCTATGGTCTGAGAGATCTTAGCTTGGCAAGGGAGCAGGCTTAAAGAGTAAGAAATGTATTCTTAGGGGACTTTGGTTTGCTGGATGAAAATCTTAGTTCATAAATACTGTCACAGAAAACTGTGTGATTGTCTTTAGACGGAAAGGAAAGGAAAGGAAAGGAAAGGAAAGGAAAGGAAAGGAAAGGAAAGGAAAGGAAAGGAAAGGAAAGGAAAGGAAAGGAAAGGAAAGGA
>NC_034418.1:16899831-16926465 GCF_002078875.1 Numida meleagris | reverse complement strand
AGAAAAGAAAAGAAAAGAAAAGAAAAGAAAAGAAAAGAAAAGAAAAGAAAAGAAAAGAAAAGAAAAGAAAAGAAAAGAAAAGAAAAGAAAAACACAGATTTTGCAAGGTGTTTAATGTGGCTTAATTTCCTTAGGACTGAGGAAATCAGCCTGGCGTTTAAAACTAAATGAGAGATCCCAACCAGGGCTGAGTCAGGGAGGTCTTGGAAGATGGGAATATTCCTTTAGCTCTGAAGCAATCATTCAAGGGGACAAACTGTTTTTAATCACCTGTTTATACTTCAATGACATCGCCAGAGCATATCAGCACAGCTTCCACCTTGGACCACCAACCCAACACAACTTTTCATTTCTCCAGCAATAAAGAGTAAGAAATCAGAACCTGATTAAAAAAAGAAAAAGATGCAGAAAAAAAAAAGCTACAAGTAATTATTTCAGTTCTTCAGGCATACCAGCGCAATGCAAAAGAGCTTCAATAGGACTGTGAGCTGGAGCCTTTCTCCTCCACCTCGGACCAGAGCTACATCTGGCATTTCCCTGCTGTATGAAAACAGTGAGGGGCTTGTTACAAGGAAGGTGCAAGGCGGGCAGCGAGAGCCCGCTCTGCATGCTGCTTCCCTTGAAATATTCCTTCACTGCATGCCCACTTGAAGGCCCCTTTATGCGAAGGAAACGTAGTGTAAATAAGAATCAGGCTCAAAGAGCCTGAAAGGCAATAGCACGAGAGTTCAAACCTTTTCACTTCAAACTCTTTCAGATCAGAGCAGCCTCAAACCTCCACCCAGATTCCACTGCGTGCTAGAAAATTGCTATGTGCTCATTAGGGCTGGCTGATGAGCTCTGCTAATTACCTTCTGTTTGGGGCTGCTGTGTTAAGGATAGCAATAACTCCATGGGCACCTTTTTGGAGGAAAGGAGGGAACTGCCATATTTTTCTTCAATTTCTTGAAAAGCCTTTTTTTTTTTTTCCTTTTTTTTTTCCTTACTTTAAAGTGTTACTTGTAAATGGAGGCCAGAATTTAATTTCAGATAGTGTTACTCCACCTTGTGCAAGTGATTTCTCTTGACACTGCACTGACTACTCGTGCACAAAAAGCCCATTATGACTTGCACGCCAAAGAGCCTGAAGTATTTTTTGCCTCTCCGAAAATGACATTTCATTCCCCCCCTTTTTTTTTTATCACCTGAACACTGGTCTTAAAACCACAGCACGCAAAGGCCCCATGTGAAGTAGGGAAAGGCATTCAGCATCTGCTTATATCCCCAAACTGAAGCACCAGTGTGCCTAAAAAAGCTTGTATTTAAAGGCATTGCAGCTGCATCAGCTCATATTTCATCCAGCCACCAATTTCCTTTTCCCCCTGACAAACAGGCCTCAGAAAGAACGCAGGCCAGAAATTCTCCACGTTAGCGAAACATTTCCTCTTTCCCGTTCTCCCTTCCATTAACATTATTACACTGCTCCTGGGAAAAGATGACTTTTCCAATCCGGGCAGCATATTTCTCCCTTTCTTTTCTTTCTTTCTCACTGTTTTCTCCCTCTCTGGGCTAGAGGTGAGGAAGAACTGGGGGTCAAGGTAGTGAGGGGTGAAGGAATATGAGGGTGAAAGGAAATGTAATGATTCTGCAGGACACAGACCTTAAAATCTGCCTCCCTTTTGCACACATACACAGAGGGATATCCACTTTAAGGTATTCCCTGTGCCGACTGTGGGATACAAAGAGGGAGGAAAGCAAAGCTAGTGACAGCATCCACAGAGGTCCTCACTCTGGGGTCAACAATGGTTTGAAGCCCATCCAATTGAGCCAAGGGTTAGAATCATCAGAGACCCAGCTGCAGCCAAATCTACCCAAAGCGAGTTAATACTCAATTCTTGCAGCCCTTGAGATAATATTTCTTTTGCTAGACATTCAGCAGCCCACAGAAAAAGCTCCATGACTTGAGCAAGAGCAGTTGTGTACGTCCCACCCAGCTGAAGGTCTCCATCCTCAAAAGGTGGCAACTTACCTGTCCTTACCTCATGATATATATCACAACCATAGCAAACGTTCTATCTACACAAGACCAAAATCAGATCTGATACGAAAATGAGCAATTGTATTGGGTATTGGGAAAGCTGCAGTCAAAGCTCCATATCAGCTCTGATTTTGGCATATGCATATTCACTTCAGTCTGCTTCTATTTTTCTTATCTAAGAACTTGAAGGTAAAGTCCCAGAGGAAGTAAAACATCCCACTGAAATTAATTGCAAAGCATCTGCTCACTCAGAACACCCTCTGGCACAATTTTAAAGTCACTTTGCCTTGTTCTAGGGCAACTAGGTCAGGAAATCCATTCTTGAGATAGCCCTTATCAGTTCTAATGGGGAATTGTTTTTTCGTTATCATTTTTCCTAAAAGTCTTAAAATATTTTAGGATTTGATTTCTGAAGACATTAACCTGGATGTCAGATATATTTTCTGAAAAAGTGTGTTCAGATGAAATCAAGGGAACATTTTCCCACTAATGAAGAGTTTTGTCAGAAGACTTGCGCAGATATTAGTTGCTTAATCATGCAATAGTGTCTGAATCGTGAGTTTGGGATCAATTAGCATGTACAAGCTGTTTCAGAGCAGTGAAATCTTTTGTAATCAAGGGTTGAAGGCAACAAAAATCTGGCCAAAAAAAATGGGTGAAAAGTCAAAGCTGAAAGTAGCCCACAAAGGGCTCATTTCAGAAGACCAGACTGAGCAAATTTGCATTGTGTTATTCTGCTCCACTTTGACTTTGTAAATTTGTTCTAAAACCATCATTTCCATAAATTTTTATTTACATTAAGAAAGGTAAGAATCACATTGAGGCAGCCCCCAAAATTTTGCTCAAGGGCTGTTGGAAAGGGGCAGTTTCTCTAATCTCACTTTGTTCCACAATTTTTTATTTTTTTGTTTTGTTTTCCAGCTTGCTTTTCTGTTTTGCTTTTCACTCTGACTTGGGAGCTTTGTTCAGACAGACCTTCCCTTGTGAAAGGTTTCAGTTTCAACAAATTGCCATTCTGTGACACCCCGCCAAATGAGTACCTTGGAAAATTCCCAACCACCTCCAATCTGTGCGCCGGAGCACATTTCACATCCAAATCCTCAGTTTGCTATGGACCAAGCCATCTGTGGGCGTAACTCCCCTGACTCCAGGGCATCCCCTCTGCAAAGGAGTTCGGCCCAGCTTTGCAGGGAGGTATTTTGCGTGGGAGAGGAGTGCAGTCATTTTGGAGGTGAGACACAGACTTGGTTTAAAGCTGGGGAGGATGCTCTTCACAGTTTTGACAAGAAGAGAATAATAATGTCGTGTCTGGTTTTGATTTAGAACTAGTTGCAATTCCACATATTAAAAATTAAAATTATTCTTGTTTTGCAGAGTTTGGAATAAAATAGTTATTTTTCAAGGTTAAATGAAGTTGATCTTGACTTTCTGGCTTTATTATTTTCAAACAGAAAATCCTGTTATGTTTATCAGAGTTTGCAGAAAATATGAGGTCATCAATTGTTTTTTTACAAAAATTAAAAATATTGGTATTATCAACTTCTTGTAATTTTTTTCCCAGAAAGGAGTGCAGTGTTCTTCAATTAAAAAAAAAAATGCTTATAGCAAAAAAAGGAAAGCAAGAAAAAAGGAAATAAAGAAGGAAAGAAAAGTAGGAAGGAAGAAGAAAGAAAAAGAAACTAAAGAAAAAAGAAACTAAAGAAAAAAGAAACAAGAAACAAGAAAAAAAGAAAAAAGAAAAAAAGAAAAAAGAAAAGAAAGAAAGAAGGAGAGAAAAGATGTATTTCAATCTTTGTTTCATTAGATGCAGAAATTAATCTGTAAAGTGCGGAAGAGCTGTAATAAAAAGATGTATAAGATGCACAGGCTCTGCTATATAACACAGGTTAATTCCTCAATTGCACGTTATGCACATCCTGATGACTAATTCAACTCAAATCTTCTGAGCATGATCCTTGGCTTCATTTCTTTTCTGTTTAAATTTACACTGGAAGAGCTTACAAAAAATTCTGAATGGTGTTTTGACTTTATTATTATTATTATTATTATTATTATTGGTCTTTCCTCATATGGTTTTTAAAGCCTTCAAATAAAATAAGAATAATAAAAGTAATAAGAATGATGTTAAAGATATGCCTGGAGAAGCTTTACTTCAGCAGTCCACTAATGTCAAAATGCCATTTTTAGCAGTCCTCATTCCCTGTCACGTGGTTAAAGATATTTGCTTCATGCCTTTCTGGTTAGAGACGTCTTGTTGAAGAATTTTATTTCATGCATGTCATAGAACAAGTATGTTTTTTATGACATTTATGAATGTGACCAGTCTGGGAACATGCTGTCTGTCTGGTCGGTATTAAGCCAAAATTTAAGTCATTGTAACTAGAATTTCCAATTTTGGTGATAGCTGACACATCAGCTGGGGTCAATAAACTGGCAAAGTCATCGCTTACAGCATGAAAAGGTAACTTGTCTTCATCTTCCAAGGATTGTCAGGGCAAGCTTTTAATTAGGTGAGATATTAATCAGGAAGACTCCTACCTTCCCTGCCTTTCCTTTCCATTAAGAATTAATCTAATCCTATACAACCAACAAACGTAGTAGTAAAGCAAAAAAGAAATAAAAAATAAAAATAAAAAAAATAGAAATCAGTTTTGTCCTGAAATAATGCATGAATCAAGTCTGTTGCATCGAAGTATCAAGTAATTGAAGTTTTATGTTGTATTAAGCCAGCCTGTCTTATTTCAGCTCTTCTAACACTCTGAAATACATGATTGAAAGCTGTAAACTCCCAACGATATGCTCCTGGCAAGCAGACTTGAGGTTTTTTTAATATTTTATTTTAATTATTTTTAGTTTATAGCTCAGCAACTCGGCTGACCCAGGGGAACACTTAAACTAAATTTGATAGATGTCAAGTTAGAAAAAATAAAGACAGCAGTGTTCTTTCTCCCTGTAATTACAAATGTTTGCTGGAGACTTTTCTGACAGTATTAAGCATAGCAGAAACCTGGGGAGAGTGGAGAGGGATGGCGGACCCATTCGCCAGGGTCAGTTTGGCTGATGTTCTCCAGAACCTGGAAGGGGAGGAGAACTATGGAGGGCTATGACACCTACCAGTAGCAGTTGTTCCTAACTCCAAACTCAACGGATTTGCCTTATTTTTTTTTCTTTTTTTTTTTTTTTTCCCCTTCTGTTTGAGCCCTGACGTGTCTTGCGTCAACTGGAGGAGCTAAAAAGAGAGCGCTTGTTTTTTCAGCTGACATTTGGACCTGTGAGATGCCCCATGGATGGGCTGAAAAACCCCCAACAACAACAAAAAATGGAGCTTAACGAGCTGCAAAGAAGCAAGGAAGTGCTCCAGGAAACTATGTGAAAGGCTGCTTTTGACAGTCTACCTGAAAAATAAATATCAGAAACATCTAGAAAAAAAAAAAATGTGGACTGTTTTCTAGTTCATTTTTCTACCTTGTAAATCAAAAGATACACCGATATTGTAAAATATACTGATGCAATCAGTGAGAAAGGGGTAAAAGCTGATCTTTACAAAGTTCTGTAGGAATTACTCAGAGGGGGAAAATGTTACATATCTCCAGTATAATATGCTGGCTAGCTGCATCAGGGAAAAAAAAAAAAGGGCTTTCCAGTCTTTTATCATTAGATCACTGGCTCAAGTCACTTCTAGGGATTCCATCCAAAACTCAGGAAAGCCAATGGGAGTCTCATTGCTCTGAATCAATACCCAGGTACAGAACAAGAAAGGACTGACAAAAATTATTAGAAAAAAATAATGAATTTTCATATGTTATTTTGAAAATACTCAGAGTAGGTGGAGAATCTGGAAACCATGCCTTTTTCAGCCACTTTTCTTTTTATACCGAAATAATCAGAATTATATCTATGGGAGTGGCCCATTTTTCCCATTAAAAGAAAAGTCTGAATAAGAAATGCTGCACAAATTGATATCATATGAAGCTGCTTCATGGTTCATGTGAATTCATCCAGTGCTGGCCCAACGTGGTGAATTTTCTGAGCGAGATAGTATTGCCAGAGAAGTGTCCATAGCATAAAACTCAATGTTGAAAGTGCTCTGAATCTTACATCTCTGTTAAGCATAAAACCTGAACTACATTTTCTTGCTGGAAATGTCCTTTCCATAGCGGGAACCAAGGGTGGTACTACACTCATTCACGATTTAGTGTTTTCACAGCCTATTTTCTAGACTTGATTTAAAGAAGAGACCTTTTCTGAATGTATAGGTATTTTTCTAACACATTAAATATATTCTTAAAATGATATACAATCTGATTTATTTTTATAATTCTAGAGGATGAGAGTATCCCCTCCATATTTTTCTTCCCAGATGTCAGACCAATAAATCAACACACCTACATATGTATCTACAATGACTGGTAACAAAAAGAAGTTGAGGTCATCTGAATTATTTCATAATCAGGCAGGTAAAGTGGCTTAGCAGATTATGAAACAATGCTGCTGCCAAATTGTTCCATGATCGTAATTATTTGCTTCTGTTCTTTAATTCTGGGTGGGCAACACTACTTTTCCTCTGTCCACTGGAAAAAAAAAAGCAGGATGGCTCTCCCTATGGTTTTTGGCTTAACTGCTCACATCTGGGTTTCGTATCAGAAGAAATAAATATCAGACCTAATTAATCCTCTGAGGCTGCTGGGTACTGACTCCTGAGCAACACAGACTTTAATTACGGCTTCAACCAGGCATAGTGATGGAGGTAGTTCTAGATGGCTGACTGTTGATTTAACACAGTATATCATGTCTAAAGGTATCTGGAACAACACTGATTTACATCAGTTGAATATTTGGCTCATTTGAGACTCTCTGGGGAGAGAGGGGGATACTTACATACATATATACCACCCTAAATGTGGAGTATAGCAAACTGGATAGCAAAACACTTTTGAAATCTAGGGAATTTTTCTAAACACAGTTCTTAGACAAGTTGCTACAATGGCTACGTTGAAATTGCCTAATTGGGAAAAATAATGTGATTACATATTCTTTCAAGAAATGCAAGCTACTTGATTTACTGGTCTATTATAAAAGATTATTTATAACTGATAACATACATAATGATTCTACCAGAAGATAAAGTTCTTATCAGACAAAAGTCTATCTAGACAACTGTATTCTGATTAGTTTTACATCTTTTCTAATTCAGCTAATTTAAAGATAGACTTAAGGGATTTAGTTGAACAGCAATAAAACTTGTCGGGAATGGGGTCTGTTATATGTTTTATAATTCTAAAGCTGTCTCTCAGTCTCACTTTTACTCTCTCCTCCCTTTTCTTTTTTTTTTCCCCAAAGACTTTAAAACCATTTTGATTGCAAATATATGAGTGAATTCAGAGCAAATGGAAGTAAAGAGACTGTTAACACTGGCCACGGTACAGCCAGGCTTTGTGCAAACTTCCCCTCCCTGCCAATGCACCTCCAGTCTAGTTTGCAGTAACTCTTGTTATTCCAGTCCTGGATTTATCTAGCGGAGGGCTGCCAACGGTACCAAATCATGTGGTCAATCTTTGTAATGAGGACTAATGAGACCACCATACTTATTTTCCCTCCCAACCAGAGTTTGAAATGGAATCAGCATCCCCAGAAGTGCAAACCTGGTGTATTAATTCCCCACGAAAGCCCTCCTGCCTCCCCACCATGCCATCTGAAGTCATACCCATGAATCCAGGCTGGTCTTGTTGTGCTAGGCAGTGCTGTGTTTACATGACTATCCATCTACTACAGGATATTATTTTTCCAGTGGAGAATATTTCAAATATTTCCAATGAAGATTTTTCCCTACTTTTTTTTTATTATTATTATTGGTATTATTAAAAAAAAAAAAAAAAAAAGGAAAGGAAAGGAATAAAATCATACCACAAAAATCTACAGTAACATAAGAAAAGCAGGGAAAGCTGAGAATGTAAAGATCAAGCATTCTCTTCTCTCCTTTACATGATGGCCCTGTTCGATGCACATACCCTACTCAGAAGTCATTAATTACATGCAACATGTTGTATAATTCCTTGCATGTGCCTTAATTTCACACTCTTTTTTTTTTTTTTTTTGTATGTCACTTGGGGATAAAACAGAACAATCTTCTAAGTAAAAAAAAAGAATAATATTGATAATTAGTTTTTGGTATAGTGTTTTGCTTTCTGAGAGCACTTCATAAAAACTAAAGACCACATTTGTTGGTGTAACAAGAAAGCTGCAGATTCTCATTAGAACCTTAAGTCAAATTTCTCCCAACACTGACCTCTTTAAGTGGTCACTTAGATGTTCCTGTTCTTCACATCTATCCATAAAGTTGTGGGGATTTTTTGCTGTACTACCTCTGGAAACAGACCTCATGGCCCTTAGTGGCTGCACTCTTCTCCAACTAAGTCTGAATCTTCATTCCATGAAGACAAAGAGTATGCTGTGTTTGTATTTAAATGTTTGTTTCAATCTTACCAGTGATATATAATTGTTTGGTTTGGGCACTCAAGGATGAGAATATGAAATTATCTCCTCTCCTCCATTCTATCTTCATGAGGACACCATAATGGTTCAGTAGTGGTATGAACGAAGTCCTCTATTTTTAAAATATGTTTTGAGCCCTGTTTTCATTTTCTCTTTCTCTTAAATAGCAACACTGAAAGGAGAAAGCAAGTTAACAAGCACTTTCATGCAAAAAAGGAACAATGCATGTTTGGCTTACATAGGGATAAGTTATGTTTAGTGCAGGGAAATATTCATCTGACTCTGTATCTCTCAGAGCTGCTTGAACAGCTCAGAAAACCCATCTGATTAGGTGCTTTGCAAAATAAAAAAAACAAACTAGTTTGTTAAAATAGGCTTTAAATGTCAAAGTAAAAATTTATGACTTGGAATTGAACACAAATAAATTGCTGGCTGCATACTTGGAACAAATTCCTTTTTATTGTGCAATTAATAATGCTGAGACTGGTATTTAAAATGTGAATGAATTTGTCTTTCTGGTTTGAGCATTATTGGTAGTGAAGCTGAGGGCAGCACTGAAAACTTTTGCTGGGACGTAATTTTGGCAGAGGGCAAACCCTGGGATGCGAGAGGCTGGTTTCATACCCAGCACCTTTGGAACCAGCCTTACAGTACTGAAAGTGTTTGAATCTGCCAGCAGACATGACCGTCAGTCCAATTTCATCCTGTTTATTCAGCTAGCAAATATGTAGTTAAGGTGGGACTGACTGTGATCTAGTTCTTCTGAGAGAGGCTTGCACGTTTTCTGCCAAAAGAAGAAATTAGAGGCATTGTTATCATGCAGTGAAGTGCCCTTGATCATGCAAAGACCATCTTCTTGAGTGAACATATTTACCACGTGGATGCTTCCACCAAGTTCCTGTTTTAACAACACCCATGCACGTATCTGAAGCTCAAGGACACGAGGCTGCAAGATGCATTTAACCATTTGCTTGCATTTAAACGCACTTAAATGATTTCCCACACCAAGGCAACTTGTTGAATTGGAAGCTGGCTGCATTTCCAGTGCAATTCTGGATAAATTATGCAGGAAATTAATTGATAACTCCTTTGGAATCTGCAGTCAAGGACTGCAGCTGATGTAAATCAGCGTTGCTCTGTTGATTTTGAGAGTGGAGAATTTGGCTTTGTCTTTCCACCAGTTTATCCACCAGGGATAACTCAGAAGAAAATGGCAATGCTGTTCGGTTTCTCATGTGTGAACACACATTTTCTTCAGATTATGCCGTGTCACCGTAGGGACTTTACATGTCAAAGTGCAACTGCATAATAAGGTTGAGAACAAATATAGTCTTTCACATTTTCTTATAGAAATTCATCTCAACCAGATGTAATTTGGAGAGTGGAAGAGGGTTGCATGGTTATTGATTACATCATGCAAATCCATTCGAGAAACTCTTGTGAACGTCAGAATTTGGCACAGCTTTGGAAAATTTCATATCCCATTGGCGGAGAAAGCTGAATAGAAATATTCAACGATCAGATTTTCAAAGAAGTTGAACCTCTGCAGCTCTTCACATTTCCATAGCAGCATTCCAGGTTTTGACACAGTTGAGAATCTGCTCGTTATCATCTACATGTTTCTTTTATGACGCCCTTAGAAAAAAATGAATCCCTGCAAATACATCTCCCAGAGAAGGAAATGTTGCCAGCTCTGCCTGTACCCTTTAGAAGTGCACACAACTTCAGTCTTTGCTCTTGCTGGCCTATGATGCCAGCCTGTGAAAAATGGAAACCCCAAATCACTGCCTGTCTTCACAACTTGTACCAGTCGGAAACTTGCAGGTCTTTCTGCTCTCATTTATATAGCTGTATTTCAAGCATGAGTTTTATGAGAAACATTAAGTATTAGCGTTGTGAACTAAATTTCTGATGCTGCAGATTCTCTTTTGATTTCTCCAGCATGGACATCCACTGCAGCTTTCCCTTTAAGGAGCGCATTCACCGAATCTCTACTTCTAACTCTTTAATGAAAGATGTAGGAAGTTCATATTTTGGGAGACTGACTCATTGATCAAATTTGACAGATGGATACACAGATACAACACAGACACAATGACTGAATAGGCCTTAAGTCTCTGAGGAGACCTGCTAAAAATTACTTTGTGAAGAACAGGCTCACTTATTTATAAGCAGTTGCAGAATTACAGGTGGGGTTTCAGACGGACTGTGTAGTTTTGGCTTCAGCCAGGAGTAGTTTGTCTGTATAAATGAGAACCAAAATAGAAACTAAAGATGTGTGAAATAGGAAAATCAGAGCTTTCAATAATTTATAGTTAGGCCAGAAGAAATGATTGCGCACATCTAATCTGCCTGCTCAATATGCTATGTGTTCATATTTCACTGGGACACAGAGGAAAAAAGTGATTACAAATGTCCACTCATACATTTACATGCTTTTCTTTTTAATTATTATTTCAATTTCTTGTTCATCATAATCAATTCATTCTTTTCTATTATGCCTTGATTGTAAATACGGCATTTTGGCGATAGGCAACAGAACCACTCTGGGCCAGATGTGCTGGCTGCCTATGAAGGCATTGGCCATAGGATGTTAGTGGTTTAAAGTAACAGGAAACCTGAGGAATATAATAAATCAGGCTTTTCTGACTAGGTTTTTTGTACCGAGTATAACAAAATGTATTGAATAACTTAAGTATGTGTGAGCCTCCTGCCTACCAAATTACTGGGGTCTGCCAGTGGAAAGCACACTAATTTGATGTTGGCCTCAAACAGAAAATTGTTAAACAAAAATTAGGTTTCAGCATTTTAACAAAAAATCAACATGGAGCTCAGTGTTAACAGGAGCCTAAGGATTTAACTAACTGTAATGAAAATAAAGAGAGACAAAATTCTTGACTTTCTGAGCCTTAGTCCAGAGAACAGTTCTTTATTTCTGGATCCCAACAAGAGCATGAAGGACAAAGCATATACCAAAGGCAGGTTTTCATTCTTCTCTCTCTATGACCATCGATTTCTTGAGGTCATATGTTGACTTTCTGCACTTCTACTCATTTGTATTGACTTTTATTAACAATAAACAGAAGGTACAGGGCCAAAGTCATCGAATTCATGACAGTGTTTATAAAGCTAAACTTCCAGCAAGCACAAGACATCAGAAGGGGCTGAGCTCAGTGGTTCTATCACACGGTGTCCTGGTCCTGCCCTGCCTGGTGGAAGGCAGTTAAGGAGAGATATGGGAACCACATCCCAGCTATTCCCTGCTAGGGAACTTCTGCTGTCCTGACATAAGCAATCACATTTCAGTGATATCCCCAGAGATAAACTTGTCTATGGCAGTGCAGCTCCTGGCTGAACAAGCCAAAATTAATTATTGCCTGTTGGTTCATCCGAGGCCTTAATTAAAGATAATCTATTCTTGTAATCCAATTAAAGATCTTAAAAAGCTGTCTGCTGCTCTCTCAACTCTTTTCTACATCAGTTAAATAAAGCAAGTACAAGAAGTCCTTTCTATCTCATAGCCAACATTTTTTGAGGGGAGGAGTGTGTAGTGGAAATGCTAAGTCACGGGCTGAAACAGTGATTGAGCACCTGGTGGGAAGGCAGGGCCAACCCAGGGGAGCTCAGGTGCAAGCAATGCATCTGAGTGACTGGAAGGGATGGAGCCAGGATCCACCCCTTCCCAGACCTCATTTAAGGGTTGGCAGTGGAGGTGAGCATATTCCTTGCTGGAGATCCCTGCCTACCTGAGGCCTTCCAAAGGTAAGCAGCTCTTTTCCTTCATTTCTGTATCTGTGGCTGCTGTGTTTGGACTTGTTCTCATTTGCTGTAGTCAAAGACTTTGCCACCCTGCTATTATTATCATAGCATTATGGTGTATCTAGACTTCTTTTAATCTCCTCCTTTTGATTGTTTTGTGAGGAGTGGGGTTATGCTGATGTAATCTTGAGGGAAATATGCCTCTCTGATGTATGATTCCCACACCAGTGCCTTACTACCTGCAGCTTCTCAGACACCTGTTCTTTTCTTTCCGGAAACCCTTGCAAAGTCCCTTTTTAAATCCCCAAGTTGATGCAGTTACAGTGATATGAAACTGCTGTGTTGGAGGAAAAAAGGTATGGCCCACAGTTTTCCATTTCCTCCATATTTTTGATGAGTTTGAGTCAACCTAAGGTGCTCCCTTTCCTACCTTTTTTTCTTGCTTTCTCCATTGTGTCTCTTAATGATATACATATTATGGACCTCCTATGCCAACTTGTTATGACCATGAGCACAGTTAATACTTCAAATGTTACAGAGAGTTCCTACTTGAAATGCACCCACGAACCTTAGTCCTGGGCCATATTTCTTATACTCTTCTTAATATATATTTTGGTTTCTGGCAGGGCTACAGGGAGTGAGTGCGGTGTACAGCACACAGCGTTTCCCAGACTGTGTAGCTTGGCACCAGAAAATAATTTCTCCAGATTTCAAAACCTGTCAGGATGCTCTATCAAAACCGCTCCACATTTAAGATGTGCAACACTAAAATGTCACTTTTGGAGCCCAAACTGGAGTGCCTTCGGCTTTCTGATTGGCAGAAAACTGATAGTTAAGCTCCATGGAATTTCTACGACAGCTGTAAACTCTCAAAAATACTTTGCTGCTGCAAAAACTATAGTGTGTGGTTTAAATGAACAATATGCCCTCTTCATACCTCATCACCAGAAAGAATATGCTTTCCTCTTGAGCATGCACAGTCCATGGTTTGGTTGTTTTTTTTTTTGGTTTTTTTACTTTTTTCACCCACACGAAGCAGGTTAAGCAGCTTTTAGCCTGGTTCCTACCTGCCACACAAAGAGGACTCTATTCCAGACATCTCTGGGAGGAGGAAGAGATGATACAGATGCTTGCACAGATGTTTGGATCGCTGTTCTCTTAATGTTCTATGCATAAGACTAGATCACGGCCCTACTCCATCCCTGGGATCCTGGAGAAAGCCAAGACTCTAGCTAATATATTTATGCGACATTCTGAGCTTGGCTTTCCTCCGCCCTCATGGGCCAAATCCTAATATGACCCAGTGCTCTCTCACATCAACTGGAGTTTTGCCTGAATAAAGTATAAGTCAAAACTGAGCAATGCCTCCAGCTTTCAGTCCAGCACTTCCATTTCAGAAAAACTCATTGTGTTATAAAAAGATACATCAGCTTCAGCCCACTGCATTTTTTTCTTTTCTCTCTTTTTTCTTCCTCTTTTATTTTTGGCAATGATTTTGTTAAAATTGAAATAGGAGAAAGCAGGTCTCCTCCTTCCACTGCTGGAGCTACACCCTTCCCTGAACAAACCTGCTCTCAGCAGGACACAAATCCTTCCCTAACCAGACATGTCTCCGGGTGCAGAGCTGGTTGGCACCCTGTGCTGTTGCAGCCTATAGAAAAGTATCTTTACATAGGAACAAACCACAACTTTAAAGCCAGTCTCATTTTAACATTTGCTCCTATACTCTCTCCTTGCACTTCATTCAAACCCAAGAAATGATAAATGGTTTTGTAAGATCAATTCTGACAAATAACATAGGAAGACGTAAATAGTCTTGGAGAAGGAGATGACAGGTCTCCAGCTGAAGAAAGGCTACTGGAAAATGCATGGCTCAGAAAGAATCCTTGGGAACAGATCCTTGATGAGGGTTGTGCACCTCTGCTTTACCTATTGCCTTCATGGTTTCCACACTTGCACAGGCAGTTCTGGGCATGAATCTCATGGGTAGCAATGTTGGGGCTCTCTGAAGTCCCCTCCAGGCAGCTGGGGAGGCTGTGAGATATCTGGGCTGTTGCTTGCAGTGAAATGCAAGGAAATGTGCTGGGGAATTCTCTACCCATGATTCTTACAGCTTGCATGATCCATCAGTCCCTTCCCAAATCAGCAGTCCAAAAGCTTGTACCCACTAGTTGGATGAGCTCCTTTAGGATACAAGGGTAAAAAGCAGAGAGGGCATCACCTCTGTGTGGACTGTGGGCCGTTGGGTCAGGAAACATTGTGTGAATGGAGCTACTCCTGACATTGGGTGTAGTCCTGCTGTAGGCCTCTGTGTGGGAAGATATGCACCACTGCACGGGAGCTGCTTTCCTCCAAGGTTGGGTGGTGAGCAGTTCTGCTGCTTTCTGAGCTCTCTCATCATCAGTATTTCACATAATGATGAGTCCTATGAAGACAAGAAAGCAGCCAAATTCATCTTTGATGTCAATCTATTACAGTCAAATTCATCCTAGATGTCAATCTATTAAATGTGTATTTTAGAAGTGCCTTTAGGTCTCTAATTGCAATGCTTCAGTGCTTTCTGCTTTTGAAACATATTACAGCCAAATGACTGAGCAATCATCACAACAATCCAATGAATGAGCTGGATAAGTAAGATTACGCTTGGAGAAACTGAGAGAAAGAGACCACACAGCAAGTAGTGTGAGCCATGGGATTTGGAACTGGGATTTCTTCTGCTCTGCGCAAAATCCACTAGGCCATGTTCCTCTGTATGATCTCATGAAATAAGTATATTTTCCATCTGCACAGAACTCCTAGTAGTATCAGCTAAGTGCAAATTAGTATGATCATTAGCTTCTCTTTGAATGAGACAGCTGCCAGGAAGCCTGTGTGCATGTTTGAGGAAGAATTCCTAATGTCTGTGTCTGGAGGAGTATAAATACTTCTATTCCCCTCCAGTAGCCTAATTAGATTTTACTCTGTTTATTAGAAGAGTTCAGTTGCTAGCTTAACGTGAAATAAAATCCGCACGATTAAGAAGTCATGAGCAGCAAAGCTTACAGTATGCTTTGAGAAATTTTCCTTTCATATCAGCAACGATGAAATCCTCCAGTGTTAAATCAAGTGAAAGCAGAAGTGTGTTTAGATTCAGCAGTCAGGATCAAAACAGAGTATCAGGGGTAGAAGGAGGGTGGGAAGGGGAAATCATGCCATGGAAATGGTGCCTCAAATAAGATAATTACTTGGAAATTTGTATTTTTAAAGCACGTGGCGGACTGGAGGAAATATCTTTCCTTTTGGATCTTTACTGTGAAATAAATATAGGACAGAGGATCTTTGTTACAAAGATGCTCTTCAGGAGTCCTCACCTCCTTCTGTAGACACAGTAGGGTCACAGGAAGATGGGCTACTACCTAGATCTAAGACTATATGAACTTCTTCAATAGATATCCAGACCTAAACCTCACAGGACCCAATGCCCTTAATGATGCAAAATAGTCTCCAGAAATATCCCCATCCATTAGGCATCAATTTTTCTGAATTGCCTTTTTGTCTTGATCTTGGCGTAAAAATCCACTGAAGGTAATGAGATGTTTGGGTAGAACTTAACTCCGAGCATGCAGCCCTCAAAACCTCCATGTACTGCTTGAGATACTGAAGTCTGGAGAACCTGAAAAGACAACTGATATTTTCTTTTCTTCGATTTTACTGGGAGAAACTAGCGGTGAAACATGTGAAGTCATTTGCAACCTGCAATGAGGAGTTTTCCAAATGGGCTCTGAACAGATGATCGCAAAATTCAACTCGAAAAATGATTCTCTACTCGCTTACCTGTGGAAAGAAAAATACAGTGTTGTAGGGGAGATTTAGACTGGATGTAAGGAAAAAGTTTTTTAAGATTAGGGTGGTGTGGCATTGGAACAGGTGGGTGCCTCATTCCTGGAGTCAAGGTCAGGTTGGATGGGCCCTGAGCACCTGGTGGAGCTGTGAGTATCCTGGTTCATCGCAAGGGAGTTGCACTAGTTGGCCTTTAAGGATTCCTTCAGGCTCAAATGATTTTGATTCTTTCTCCTAATAATCTGAGAAAGCTGGTCACCTGTGTCTGGTGCAGGATGCACAGGTGCTGGGGTGCACCCACCAGCTCTGAATCCTGACTATCCTACTGCTTAGCAGAAAACTGATACACAGCCACAGGCTCAATGAGGTTCTTCTTCTCATGGACCATTCAGAAAGACGTTCAGACTTAGAGTTGGATCTAAGGACAAGGCAGGAAGGTTGGTGCAGAAAGCAAGTTCTGGAGCCTAAAGAAGAAAAGAGCAAGCTCAATGCAGGAGGCTTGAAGTCAAGGGAGGAAGGAGACTAAAAATCTAAAGCTTTCACTAAAAAGCAAAGGGATTTGTGTAACCTGAGGGACTCAGTGCCTTTTGGCCCGCAGTCTGGTTTTCCTCGGCACGTGCCCAGCCACAAGAGTCCGTGTGGTGGTTCTGTTTTCCCAAGTCTTTTGAAATATAGATGCAAGAGTCTCGATTCCCTGCACATCCCCGCATTCCTCAAGAAATTGGCCCACCAAGTAGTTGTAATTCAGGATACCACCATACACCCACGTGTAAGATTCCTTAACAACTATGCACATTTTTAGGCTCAGATATTTTAGAATTGTTTTCACTGTGCCTGAGCTGTAATTGGCTCAGCTTCCCAAGTGTTGGATCATCTAACTAGAGTGATTTTTGACTCAGAGCCCAGGCACCATATCAAAACATTTATCAATTAATCATAAAAAGTAACTAACATTGTTGTCCACCCAAGAAAAACTGTCACTTACAGACTCATGTATGTTATTGCTTATGAAAGAGCTGCTATATAGAAGTTGATTTCCTGCACAGACCAGGTGGAAAATCTGCTAAAGGCAGAGGTCAAATCTAGTTTAATTTTATACCCTTTGTTAAGAATGTTCTCTCTCTCTCTCTCTTTCTCTCCCTCAAAAAAAAAAAGAAAACCACCCTTGTGTTCCTTTCCAAGTTTTCTAAAGTTAATTCATGTGGAAGAAAAAAAAAAGATTAGGATAAAATTTCAAATATTAAATTCAAATACAGGATTAATGAGTTTTATTTCAAAACCCAAGAGGTTGTCTGGAATTTAGGACATTTTTTTAGTAGCAGACACGAGACATAGCCAGATGCTGTCGTGTTTTGGACCAGCTCAGCACAAATTTAGCACCTTGAAGGAGAAATTTTATGTCTGTTTTGTAAAGCAAACATTTCAACTTCTCCAAAATCTGTTGTCTAGGAGGTATTACTGTTTCATTGGATGAAAGAATGAATATAAAATAATGCTGACTGGTGGTTCTTGCATGTAGTAATTGCCAACCCCTGTCACCGTCACTGCAGGTGATGTAGATCTCTCTCTCTCTCTTTTTTTTTTAATAATATAAATCAATCCAGGCAAAAAAATGAATTAAAACATTTCCTGAAGCCAAATTCAAGACAGCCTTTGCAACACGCTGCATAAAGGAGGTTTTTGCAACTTGGTTCCTCAAAGACCAGCAGGGAACAGCTTGGCAGAGGTACAAATGCAACTCTTCTCACGCCCTTACAGATAGCATGGCAAACCCATGGATAATGAGCTGCTCCACTTCACACCCTGTCCCTAAGGCAAAGGACTTGTAGGCCAAACCCATCCCTTCACAAAAAGTTTATTTTATCATCGCAAAAATTAACAGCGTTCAGCTTCCTTCCCAAGCAGGGCTGCACTAAGGAATCATAGTGTTTCAGGTGACCATTGCTACTTCGTTCAATAGAGAGAGAATTTTTTTTTTCCAGTCAAGAAGACTCGTCACTTACTGACGAGTCAAGAAAAGCCAGTGATACCTGCAGAACACAGCCTGCAGTTCTAGAGCAGTTTATCCAGACCACAGTGTCTCTTGATCTGCCAAAAGCATTTAGCATTGGTCTGACAGTGCTCAGCTTGAAATCAAAGAATAAAGTCCCCCTTGAGTTCAACAGAAGGAGACCTTGCTCTATGCATCAGCAATGAACTCTTGATGGGAAAGGACCAAAACCTCGCAGTGGATACCTTCAAACATTGGATTCTTGTGTTGAAAGATTCCAATTACTGCAAGAAAACACGGGCGTTTCCATTTCATGTTCTGGTTTTTCTTCAAATTGACAAACCACAGTCTGTAAACAGCACCAAAACTGAAAAAATCATTTTGTTTAAATTCCTTCATAGAAGTCTGCTTCACCTATGCAGAATTAATGTAATTAGTTGTAATATGAACGGGTAATTAGGATCTGGTGACTAGCATGCTTTGGATGAACCATTCCATTTAGAAAAGCACTCACAAGTGTTTTTTTCTGATTTCTCTTTGAGCTGCAAATCCTACAAGAGCAGGTTTCTTTTCTTTTTCTTTTTTCCTCTGTAGTTCCAGCTAGAGTTTCTTGTCAGCTGTGACTTCGTACTCAGCTGCCCAGAATCACATCCCATCTTTAACAGGGATGGAGGTTTGGATTTAAAGCTTTCTTTTTCTGAAGGATGTATGTCATCCATCTGATTTTGCACAAGTTGTGTGATGATCTGTGTAGTTGTCAGGAGTTTGAGACTCTAATTATCATGAACTATTCTGGCTACAATGGTGAACCATTGTCTGATGAAGTGAAAAGCTCTGCAAAGCTACAGTAACTGCAACAAGATTTCACTTAACATGAGGCTCATGCCTCTTCTGGGTTGTTCTCATCTCTAGAGTCTTTTTGTCAGCACTTTAAAATGGAAAATATCTCTAAAACCCAAAGTAAAACTTGGTGAAGACTTAGTGTTTCACTCAGTTTAACAGACAAATCTATACTTTCTGGTATCAGTGGCACGTATCTATGTTTCACTTAGGATAAGCTTTGGAAAATTTTTTTCCTAGACACTACTTTGCACATCTACAGCCTGTATCAATACTGTGCAATTTGACCCAAAACACTCATGTCCAAAAGTTGCCCCCCAAATATGTTGCATCACTGTGACTCATTGTTCAAGCACATCTAAAGGAGACTCAGCCAAGGGAAATGCTATCCAAAGGAAGGCAGCAAGAGCAGAAACGTATCTGATGCACTGACAGGATGTGAACCCTACACAATGTCTTCCTTTTATGAGAATGTTTACTCTTAACACAATAAAATATTGGGCTGTGATCCCACCTAGGCTGTACGTACCTCATAAGTCTGCTTAGCTGAATAGGTTTGATAGTTTTCCTTTCTTGGCCTGGACCTCAGTGTGAAATATTCCCACAGTCAGATGCTCATTTACGTAGTGAACAAACAATGAGGTCTCCCAGTGACCAGAAAACAGACACACGAGCCAAAACCAGGACTGGGTGGAAGCCTGCACAGTGACCAGTTGCTCTACACCTGGCTCGGGGGCTTGGGGATTTTTTGCATGGTGCTATAAACCTTATGGGCACTCCATCTATCACTGCATTGATTTAAAAAAAAAAAAGAGAAAAACCCAGCAAAAATGAATAAAGTGAAGATTTTTATGGGCCTAGGAGGAGCTAACCTGGAAATATCATTGGCACAAATAGAGCTGTTCAGCAGACAATAGCACTCTGCTATTGCCATCAGTTTGTTTATCCAAACGCAGCCATCCTCATTGTGAATTCCCCATCCTGCTGGTCCCCAGCGTGGTGAGCATCTCTACTGCCCTCCCGCTGATGGAACGCAGCACGGCTGTGATTGCCATGCTGACAGCTTTATTGTCTCCCTGACCTTGCTATTTTTAAATAAACGAGTTATCTCAGTGATGTAAACAGGTCTTCCTCATCCAGTTATGTCATCCCCATTGCAGGGCGCTGGAACCTTTGCTCCTCACTCTCTTGTACTGTCAAGTCAGCTGTTTCGGGAGCCTGGCAGCTTAAGGCATTGGTTGTACTAGAGAGATGCAATGATTTTTTATTTTTTTTTAACTCAATCGGAATATATGCTTTAGATTTCTTCTGCAGACCTGTTGTATCCAAACTGTCAGGAGGCATTGAACTAGCCAAATCCTCCAAGCCAAAACTTAAAAGAATATGAGTGCATCCAGGCTGGAGCTGGTTACAGAAGCTGCTGGGTTGCACAACGATCGTTTTAATGTGGACTGGAGTTGGAAGTAGAAATGTACAATTTTAAGTTTTACTGCATGAATGATTCTCCAGAAGGAGAAGAGCAATAAGTAGGTAAATGCCAAAATGACATTGTAAAAAATGGCGCTGCTGTCCCAGTTTGAAGGTACTTGTTTCAAAAAAGAGAGTGGATAGAATGGTCAGATCCTCAACTTGGGAAAGTAATGTATTTTGGATGGCTGAGTGATACAGATTTATTAAAGACTTAGCGTCTAAGTCACTTTTCTGGGACAGAGGTGGACATGGTTTCAGAAAAGGTTTAAGTTGTGGTTAACTTAGAAAAGCACTTAATGATCTAGTAACTATTTATGTAGGGCTCACTGTAGGTAAAGTATTCACCCAGAAGGATAAGAATGAAACAGAAAATATCACATCTCTGGTTCTAAAATTCCTGCCTTCAGTTCTTATTCCATGACCAACGAAGTGCCCACAGCAAGGGTTAGACCTGCTCTGTCAGGAGGCCTTTCCCAAATTCCTGTAGAATGTGAACATCTTTTTCAACCTCTTCTGGAATGAGGAAATTAAAGAAAAAAATCAAATTCTTCTTGGACTAATGCCGTCCTAACATGGCCAGAAGTGTCTAAGCAGCTCCAAATCTTTTCACCAATCTGTATTCCTCTTGACCCCAGTGTCAAGTGTGTTATAAGATGCTACCACAAAACTGCCTGGAAGATTTCACTGGGGCCTCTAAGCCTACACGTAGACATTGAGAGACATTCAATAAAATAAGCAGTGTTCTCACTTACTCCTCTACCACTGCTTAGACCCTGGGAATGGGAAGAGGAGCTTATGGATCAGTACATTCTACTGTGTTTCCTATAGACAGATATAGGTGCATCTGGAAGCCTCCAGGGAGTAGCCAATGGGTGTAAGCCATGCAGTGATATTGTTCCCATAATGTCACAGCAGGAAAAAGTGGGTTGGAATGAAATATAATTCAGCTGCTTACCATTCACCCTCCTATTTCAAAGTAGTTCATTACTGCAGATAAGCAAATTGAAAATGATGTCATGGATCCCACAGGACATGGCAATACATTGCTATTTGTTCAGTTGGAGTACAGCTCTTATTAGTATGACATAACACAGTAGTTGGGACTCAATAGAAAAAAAAAAGCTGGAATTTAAGAAAAAAAAACCTATAGCTTTTAACTTGTTGCCCTTAACATGCAGAGCTACTGTAAGTGAGTGCCTTAACATGAAAACTCTGAAGACCAAAGAATTAAAGAAAATGCAATCGACAGATTACTAAATACCAATGGGAAATTTAGAGCTATAGAACAAAATCCCAGAGCATTAAAGGATTTAGTGCTTGGCATTGATGAGAAGAAAATCTTTGGATTTCCATTTCTATCCTTAATTAGTAACTGAGGTTTATGTTAGCCTAAACTAAGTCACAAAAGATAACACGCCCTAAAAGAAAATAGAAAGTAGCGCAATAAACTTCATAAAATATCTTATTAAAAAATAAGAAGAAAAAAGAATAGTTTCTAATGGAAAATTAATTTCCAGCACTTCCATTTCCTTTTGTTTTCTTGTCTTCCCACCCATACTCGGCTCTTTTCTAACAACATTCATCCCTTTGCTAGAAAGGTTACCTAGGGTGGTAACAAAGATAGCATTTTAAACCCAAAAGGGAGGCTCCCTTTTTAAAAGGGCCATTTTAGGAGTGTTCTTGTTCTTTCACAGCTTGGTTTTTGAAAGCTTGCTGTCTCCCTGCCCAGTTCCCAGGGCCCCGTGCTGGAAGTAGGACCTAAAATTGTCAATTTGTACTTCTAGATGGCTTCAGTTCTGAAAAAAACCAGCTGTGTCAAATTAGGTATTTTTTTATATAGGCACTTTGGGGCAGAGGAAAGATAAGGGTATTCTGGCTAATCAGGAGACCTGCAGCTTGGTTAGCTGATGTCCCTACCAGCATTCTGGCTGGGCTGGAGCTTGCCCAGCTGCCCAGGTACATGGGGGATTTGGAGTCTGATTTCCTGAGCTGTGATACAGACTCCCACTGCAAAACCTGCAGCGCTTTGAGCACTGCTCTTGCTGTGGCTTCAAGTAAAGCCATGAAATAGAAGCTTTACTCCAGAATGGGGAACAAAAAGGACACTCTATGATAACTGAATAATGTGCTAAGAGGGTAATGAGATGTTAAAGCTGTAGAAATGGATTCATGGGTTCACAACTTCCAGAACCCATGAGTAAAATCTGGAAAATGAGGAAAGCCAGACATGGAACAAGAAGGTACTTCTTCAATCACCTTATATATCTCCTTCTGTAGTAGATAATATGTCAAATAATTCCCATCATAATTTCACTAAGCTCCCCTAGAAAAAGAGATTCAATTATTTGCTCTGACTTTACGTACTGCAGCTGCTCCAGAACCTCGTTTCAACATCTTCTGCTGATTTCTGCCCACCTGTGGAGACTGTGTTAGGAAATATGATAGAGACAAGTGGGAATCACAGATAAAAAGGATTAAAAATGTGCAGCACAAAAGCCAAGGTCAGCAAGCTTGATCCAAGAACTGAAATACTCATAACAGGCTCATATGTTCAACAACATAACCTCTTGATTCAATTTTAACCTTTTGGTTTACCTTGAGATGCATCACGCAGAGTGCCATTGGGGTCACCTCTGTAGTAAGCCCAGTAGATAAAAGATCATCTCTTGCATGGACTCAGCCTATTTAGCTCTGTTGAGCTGCACTTGCTGACTTCTTACCTCGGCCTTAAATTTTCTGGAGCTCCAAAAGGACCACACCATATCTGCAGTCACAGTTTTCAGGACCTCTGTCCACATTTGTAGGCTGAAGTGAGGCTGCATGCTCTCTACTGCCCATGTCCATCTTTCCATCTCCTGTTCTTCAGTTTCGAAGTCCATAATGATATGAAGGAAGGAGCAATGTTGGCTCCACCTGAGAAGTCACATCTTTGGTCCAGTGTTGAACCATAGTTCAAATACTACTTCTAGAGGCCCCGCCTAAAATTCAATTCCACCTTGCAAAACGGGGCCATCATTTTCTGTCTGCTTCCCTTAATCTCCTACATGATTGTGTGGCTGAGCTTGCCCAAACTAGACATTTGCCTAGAGCGTGGGAGTCCCCACTGCAAACTGGACGATGGAGAAGGAAGATTTGAGCCCATCTGTTGCATTTGCAGTGAGGAATGACATCTATGTGCAGTGTTCTGTGCCCTCCAATGGCTCAGTGCCATGAGAGCCCAAGGTCCAATCTCCAGAGTGTCCATCCAGCAGCACATTGCTTCACAATCAGGGCTCCAAGCAAAATCCAGACCTTAGGTCCTCTAAGCTCACAATGAGCAGAATTGCATTAAGTACAGCCAGCTCCAAAAGATTCAAAGCTGCTATTTAGGCTTCAAAAGATATGGTCTAACTTAAAAATGATGAATTAAGAAACAATCTACTTTGAATTAATTTGTCCTGTAGTTTGCAGACCCTTAAGCTGATAACTGAACACTCATTGGACATTTTCAAAGTTTTAATTGCAAATTAAAATTAAGACGTGCATCTAAAAATGAGTGCTGAGTTTAATCATGTAATTGCCCATAAATCATCAAATACCATGCAAACTAAAATCACAAATAAGCTTCCTTTTAACTAATTCTTCCATTAAACAAAACAGAAGAATTAACCACAACCACAACGTGTTTAATATATTACTTAAAACTTGTGAGATTTCAATTAGGATTGCTCACTGGATCTTTACACTCAAGGTAAACCTCTGCTTGCTCACTTTGGGACTTTGACAGATATCTACCCATCTGATAAAAGCAGCTCTCTGAATCTCAGAGCTTGAGCAGCTCACAGACTTGAATGTGTTTTGTTCTTGTGACATTTCTGCCATTGCGAGAAGGAAAACAGCGATGGGAGACGGTGATGGGTGAGTGTGGCAGAGCCAGGAGCTGGGATTTCCATCTCATGGGGTGCCCTGTGCTAGCTCAGGGAAGAGAAAAAGCAACTCCCTCCCTTGTTTTTTCAATTTGTTAAAATAACATCTCCATATTCCCAGGGGCAAATGTCAGGAATAATTGCATGCAAATTGCACTGGATCCATACTAACGCACCCATTGCCACACAAGGGCTCCTGAAGAGTTAATATGGAGGGCTCACCGGAGTTCAGTTAATTTACAACTGGAGACCTTCATCATCTCACACTGACATTGAGGGCTCACATTTCGCACTTAATTACTTGTTCAGCAATCACGCCTGGAAGAGATAGATGTGTTTCTGTGTTTAGCCCATGCAGCTGTGAATTGTTTATTTACTTATCGTCAGGCCGGGAATGACTGTAATTTAAAGGTTCAGATCTCTGCTACCCTGAGCAGTGCAGGTCTTCCTTTAAACATTTCCATATTGCCGTGGTGGAATTTTGCTGGAAATGCCCGTCCTCTCCTCCTGTTCCGGGTAATGGGCCGGCAGGTGTTACTGGTTATCAGCCACTGTGAGTATTTACGCCAAACAATCGCTGCCAAGTTCACAATCATAAAGAAGATCCACGGAGATAAATTTTGAAAGGTAAAAAGCAGGCCAAGGAGATGAAGTGAGATGAATTCCAGTAACACGGCTTCTGGGTAATGATTCCTATCTCGGCGCTGAATAAGATGAATCCCAGCAGCTTCAAACAGTGGCTCACAGCAATTCATAGGCCAAATGGTGCAATTACAAGTTAAGCTGTCAAATGGTGACCAGATGGCTTTATCTTTCACACCAGAGGCCTAAGAAGTTGGTAGGTGTGACCTTTCTGCACACTCATCCACCTGCATGAGGTCTGCAAACACCCACACCCCATCGCACTCAACCATGTGCACTGACGCCCACCCTCTGCTTTCATAATTGTGGAGTAAAGCTGTGTGAAGTGATCACAGAGTCATAGAATCATTAAGATTGGAAAAGACCACTAAGATCACCCAGTCCAACCCCAAGCCACCTCCACTATGGCCGCTAACCATGTCGCTCAGTGCCATATCTCTACAGATCTGGGACATTTCCAGGGAAGGTGACACCCCCAGCCCCAAGGCAGCTGGTGCCAATGCACTACCACTCTTTCTGAGAAGAAATTTTCCTAATATCCAATCTGATGTAAATGATGTGAACGGCATCGATGTTCACAGGGCTCCCAGGCTGCATCATATTAGTGTCAAACCATGAGTCACCAATGACATCACTGGATGTCCCAGCTCGTGGAATTAAATCAGTGCCTTGCCCCACACCGGGAACCAAACAACTCCAGAGAAGGTATTTCCTTTAAACAGTTGGCACTTCAGAGGTGGGCAGTTGCAGCACAGACCCTGACAACTATCCAGACCTGCTGGGAACAGGGACAGAGCACAGCTGTGCTGGGCAGGACTACTTCACATAGCTCCTAAAGCACACTGATGGCTACTGGTGTGCCTTCATGCACACAGAGGAATACAAAGATGGGGTGATGTCCTCTGTTATTTCTTGTGGTATATAGACTTTCCATCCACCTATGAAAGAAGGAATTGTGCAGGACAAGTGAATCTCAGTTCAATACCTGGTTGACAAAATGTGTCTCAGAGGATGAACCTTACATTGCTCTGAACACTGCCGACTCACAGTAAGCAGAACTTTGAGCAGTGCGACATACAAAGGATTGGGGTTTGACATCAACCCCAGTGAGTTCTGCCCATGGGCAGGTGGAAGGGGTGAGAGACACTTTCATCAGCAGAGTTTCTGTCTGAAAACTCTTGCGAGAAGCCAACTGCTTTTGATTTAAAGAAAAGACTTGCCTGTCTCACATTCTTATGAGTAACACACATTTCTCATCCCACGGATAGGAAGAAATGATGTAGGCTGACAGGGAGCATGGCATGGAAGGCTGATGCAAGGAGGTATTGCTTCCTAATGTAATTTCTACTATCATCACAACTGTTGCTGTAACAAACTGAAGACAGAATAGCATTGAAACAGTTTACAATAATATGTAACAAATAACACATCCAGACTTTCTGTGTTTGAAGAAGTGTAAGGGATATTATTGCACACACAAAGAAGACTGCAAGTAACTCCAAGGTGATTTGAATCTTCTCAGCAACATGAATACAATCTTATGTGTCGCTTTGCCAAAGAACAGGTATAACAGAATTACACAAAATCCTGAAATTTGATGAGAGATAAAGTGCAAAATCCTGAAATTTGATGAGAGATAAAGTGACTGCTAATTCTTTCAAAAAAAAGGAGAGGAGAGGAGAGGAGAGGAGAGGAGAGGA
>NC_034418.1:16880325-16899541 GCF_002078875.1 Numida meleagris | reverse complement strand
AGAGGAGAGGAGAGGAGAGGAGAGGAGAGGAGAGGAGAGGAGAAGCATAAGATGAAATAAAGAGGTCAGAAGACTGGAGAGCTGCTTAATAGAACATCCAGCTTTTTGGTGCATTTGGGGTTGTGTTGGCAGTGCATCCATGTATGCACTGAAGTAAAAGCAGTGTGAAACAGCAAGCCTCAAAATGCAGTTTTCACAGAGGACTGAAATTAGCAGCTCAGAAATGTTGCAGGATTTATAAATGCATGCTGTAAAGCATAAATAATTACAAACAAAAACGGAGTCAGTAACAGGCTGAAGCTAAACAGAAAAGTCAAGGTAAAGAAAAAGTGATTTACAGGAATCTGGATGAAACCCCATACGTTCAAGCACACTGTGCAGCATGCGTTAGTGCGGGTGACACAAGCAAACCAGACCCAGCCTGGATTTGGGGCAGCCACCTCCTCCTGACAATGGGAATAGAAAGAAATCCTTAAATTCTTACTTCTTTCAGAATTTTCCTTTTTTTTCCCTCTTTCTTTCAAATTTTTGGTTCTACTGACCCTTGTCCCAGCATGTATGTTTGGGGTTGCAGCCTCAGCTTAGATAAATGGGGATTTAGCTGAGGAGTAGTGGTGCTGGTATGCAGAGATCGATCACCCCTTCCGTTGCTACTTTGGTGGGGGTTTTTTTTCCTCAGACTTCATGGAAGAAATCCCTTCTCAGTGTGAGGTGGGCTGGGAAGAATGTGACACAGTCCTGCAATAGGGTGCTGGATGCAAATAGTGCAGGAGGAGAGGGAGGACATTGCCTTCACACACATATTATTTTTGTCCCATACACACACAGCATTCACTGTTGCAATCGATTGGGTGGTAATAATATAATTCTCAAATGCATTTGCTGCACTCTTGTAGAGGAGCATTGGAAAAGGTGCACTTGGGGCAGAGCTCTGCACCCCATCAGCTGCTCATCACCACCCCATGTTTTAAGGAGATTTTATCAGCCTGGCACGGGAGAATTCCCAAAATGTTTTCATTAAGAGCAGCTTTTGATGCCAGCAATGAATATTACTGTATTACTGAAAGGAATCAAAAGCTGAAGTGCCTGCGTGTACAGTTAATCTATCCAAACAGAAAATGTTTCTTAAAAAATTACAGAGCTATTTTCATAGCAAACCTCAGCCAAACTCAAAACCGAATAAATAGAATATGTTCTTTTAAAACTAATTTATTTTTTTAATCGCGGGCAAAAATACTTTCTTTGCTTTCATTCATCAGCTAATACTTCCCCCCCTCTCCCCTCCCCGTATCAATGCTGGGTGCGTGTGGGAGCCTGCAGATTTGCACGGATGAGATTTCTGCTTTGGGGTATTCACACTGAAGCACATCCCAGGGCTGGTGGGAAGGGGGATGTCAAGGTACCACCATGGCCAGGCTGTGGTTTGTGTCTTTTTTTTTTTTAATAGGGCTGTGAATATGGCAAAAATGTACCTCAAAGGGACGAGGAGTGTTTGGAAAGGCAGCCACCCCATTGCCCCAGCTTACTGAGAACATAAATAGAGGCAGAAACATGTATTTCTATAGGATTGTGCAAGGGAGTCTATTTCCATTCGTATACTACTTATGCAAGAATACAGAGCTGCCATCTTTATGTTATTAAACCCAGCCTGTGTGGTCATTAATACAGTATAATTTCCATTAGGTTGGCTTATAGCAGAGTTTGGCCTTTCCACGTTTGTTTTTTTTTTTTAAATTATTATCACCACTATATTTTCACTAGAAAGGCCATGCAGAATTTTCTCAGGAGTTTTGAAGCAGTGATTTAGGCTTGCATCTCTGCCCGTGACCACAGTTTGAATCTCCCAAGCCTCATCCCATCATCTTTTCCTCCCCTAAACGCTGCGCACGCTCCATTCTCTCACTATGAAGTCTCCGACCACACCACGTGCAGTGTGCGAGGACCCCAAAACGCCTTTAGAAATGACTGGAGGAGAGGATGCACGAACAGGCAAACGAGGTAACCTGACCCCTGGGAGCCTGCAGTCCCCTTTCTGTTTGTTTGTTTGCTCTGCTCGACTTCCCAGCTGCAAGCAAAACCGGGGCCATGAGAATGCTCTAACGCGTGTCAACGCTTTAACTCTTTCTGTAGGTTATTTCCTACAAGGGGGGAGGGGGGTCGTAGAAAATAGATTTCAATTTCTTCCACCTGACTTTGCTGTATGAAAGGGAAATTGTGTTTGAGTGCCATTCCCCCCACATTTGTGCGCTGCTAGGGGTCAGGAACAGGTAATGCCTGTTGAAATTTCCACCAACAAGGGGCAAGCTCTATGGCTGTTGGCTTTGATATCAGTTTTCTTCCACATGGGGGGAAAAAAAATCTCTCTAGCTTCTCATTGATTTTTCATGGAAATTCACCCATTTCTCTCAGTTTAAGATCTGTTCTCTGATTTCTCCCTGATTATCATATCCCTTTGCACCCAAAATGAAGCCCTGCTTTGTCGATTTTTTTTTGACGATGATTGCATTAGTAGCGCAGGGCAAAAGCTGCAGTTTGCCAGAGGTGTCCTTGTGATGACTGACAGAGACTATTTATGAAAATAAAAAATAAAAAAAAAAGAAAAGAAAGGGGAGAATAAATAAAAAAATATTGAGAAAATGTACCTTAAGAAAAGGGAAAAGAAAAAAAACAACAACAACAAAAAAACAAGAACAGTTACACAAAACGTGAAATCTGGCTTTATCGGCCGCTGTGCAATGTGACTGCGCCTTTGTGCTCAACATGCTAATAGGCTCAGGGTTAGAGAATTAACTGCTGCTAAGGCTTTAGGTTCTCCTTTTGGAAAGCACACTTTGCTCTGGCTCTGTTTGTTTTGCTTTCGCCGACTGTCGCTCTCCTCCTTGGCTGCAGCCCTCCTGGGTGCAGCCGCAGATTGATACGGGGGGGGGGGGGGGGGGGAACAATTTGCATTTCTGCAACTGCAGAGAATGCAACCCGATGTGCTGGAATGAGGCGCGGAACAATACGGTCTCCCCTGGAATCTGCAAGGGGGAAAATCGGCCTTTGAACAAACAAAGTCTCGGTCATCAGCGCGATCAGTTGGCTCAAAATGGGACGGGAGCGCTCCCGTTGGGCTCTGGAGAACCAGAGCCGTTTTTCTTCTGTTGTATCGATAGAGATGTTGGGATTCGTTCACCCCTATGGGCTCTCGCAGAAGTGTAGAGGAAAGGAATTTCAAAGTTCCATTTTAAAATGCATCTGGAACACGAACGCTCAACAGCGCTCATCTAAGGTATTGGAATGATGACTTTTGTGCTTCTTCATTGACTCACGGTGTTAAAAAGAAAGTGTTACATCCCCAATTTGACTGAAAAAAGAAAAGCCTTTGAAAACGGTAGATGCTAAAATAGACACAGTATATCCTCGCAAGAGGAGCACAAGCAAACAGCATTGGTTATCGTAAGAAATATCAAAATCTGTCAAAAACTGCTCCGATCATTAATCTGATGAAGGTATGGAGCCACGAAAAAGACAAAAGTGAAAACCTCTTTGCTGCATGAGGAAATTTCATATCCTATACGAGTATAATAATTTTCCTAGATTAACCCAATACAATTTATCAGTCATAACTTTGACAAAACACATCCTTCAGTCCTTCACAGGGAATCAAGATGCTTTAAAACCACTTAGGGAAACTCCTTCTTAAATCGTATTGGTTTGATATTCAAAGGATATTGAGCTCTTTAGAATGTTTGCCTCAAATGAGTGTAAGTGTGAAGTCTGCCCTTTAAATTAAATGACAGCAAGAAGTCGGAGGGAAAAAGACACAAAACAAACAACAGCAAACAGTTTGAGATTGGTTCTGCTCTTGCTAACATCATTGTAAATAAGGGACTGGCTCTAATTTAGATAATGAAATTTCACCAGTGTGAATTAAATTAAGCTAATTGTTTCATGGTTAAATCTGCCCCTGCCTTCACAAAAATAATAATAATAATAGTAAAATAATAATAAAAAGGATTTCTTAAGAATTTGTTCATTTAAGAATATTAAGAAAACATATTTTTCTTAATATATTCACAAGTATTTGTTCTTGTTTTCAAATTACTCTTACTGTTTAAAATCCCACCTTCTGCCTCAGATCAAAACCAATTTCTGCCATATACATCCCAAATCTGTCAGGTTTCTTCTTTTTCTGGTTGCCCTCCTGTCTCTGAGCACTGCTCGACATACCCCAGTCTGTAAGTCCATCTGCCAACGTGTGCAGCCACTTCTCAAGATAAGAGACGAGGTATCGGGGTTTGAACTTTTGGAAAACAGGAAAGGACGGTGTATTATCTGTTGCATGTTATGCTTGGTTGTTATGTTTTCTGAGTGCTCTCTAGTAACCAATTATTTTCATAGTGATTCTGATTGCATATAAAGTAGAAGCAGCATGCACTACTTAAGGCAAGGGGGTATTCAGTTCTTTCATGACACAGAAACCTATCCGATAAAATGACGGCGCTGTGTGTTGATAAAGCAAATTGTACCGTGAGCACAGAACAAGTGCTGAAAAGATAAATACGCTTCCAATTGCAATGCAAATACACGGCCCCTGCTGCAGAGCTGCCCCGTGTCGAATGCACGGAGCCTTCTCCCTCCCGCACTGCAAAAGTCGCAATGCCACCTAATGGAGAGAGCCCGCACCTCGCAGGCATTTCCCTGATAGTGATCTTTGCTCAGATTTAGCAGCTTTAAAAAAGATTTACAAAGCGGTGGTTTCGATGGAAGAATAACAAAATCCCGTAGCAAAGGCTGGACAAATATTTTGATTTCCTTGCTAGATGTCAACACGTGAAATGAGCAGCGTTGTCTTGACCCATCCCTGCCTCACGGAGAGATGCACGTGGCCCCTAATGCACATCTTGGGGTTTTCTATGGGGTGCGCGGCTCAGATTTATTCTCTTCAGAGAAATTCCCCACTCCTGGTTGCCAGAAAACTTGGAGACGTGACTCGGTTTGCAGTGAAATGTGAACATACACCCAGCTGCATCACGTCCTGCTCACTGGGGTCTGCTCAGGACACGCTTTCCTTTCCCCACCGCTCGCCCCCCGCATCCCAGATGTGCACATGCTCTTGAGTGCCCATGGAGAAACCCAGAGTGGAGCACAGAGATAGGGGAGAAATACGTCCTTGCCTTCAGCAGTGCTTGGCACGCTGTATCTGGGTTGGCTTTTTCTTTTTTTTTTTTTTTTTTTTTTTTTGCAGCATTATACAAATCTGCGTGTGTGCACCTTCCCAGGAATACTTTCAGTGCATATGCATGGGCAGGAGTGCGTCAGTGCTGAGAGGTGGGTGAGTGGATCTTCGGGCATGAGTCTGTAAGCACAGAGGGCACTCTGAGCACTGAGCACACCCCACTCCGCTCCTTAAACTCTTCCCAGCTCACCCAGATCATGCTGCACTTCCACTGCTGCAACAAATAGAGTTTGACCACCTTTTAGGACCGACTCCTAGTTTGAAACTGATTTAAGCTTTCCTAGCTAAACTCCATTGGATGGAGGGCTATCAGAGAGCAGTTTGCATTTTACTCTTCCCCTTTGCACCCGAACAAAGCACCGTTCTCTCTGTCTCTTTGATATTTTCCATCACACCCAGGATTTGCCTCTAATTTATTTCTGTAGGGCCTGATCCAAAGCTCCCGCTGATTTTGGGGGTTTGGGATAGGGCCATGCCCATCCTTAGCTCCTGACCTGCTGCAGCCATCGCTCCTCGGAATGATAAGCAGAAAACAGTGTAGAAAGGAGAGAAAAAGATGAGAGACATATTCTATATAAAGTGTTCTGAGCTTATTGCAAGTATTGTATCCCCCCCACTTCCTATTTAAAGCATATTCTGATGTGGTGAGAGTAAAAATAAACTATTAGAAAATAGCATAAGGCAGCAGAGCTGGAAAAACGCTAGAAAGAGTAGTGCTGCTACTCTCAAGGAAAAAGAAGAAGAAGAAAAAAAGAAAGGAATAATAATGAAATAAAGTCGGAGAAGCCCAACAAGAGAAAACTCGAAGCAAATGAAAGAGAGCAGAACAGATTTCCCTGTCTACTTTTCCTTCTGTAGTTGGATCCCTGGTTGCAACCACAAGGACTGCGAGGATAGGACGCGGAGTGGGAAAGAAAAGACGGGAAAAAGAAAAAAAAAATAAACCACAGCAAGGTTAAAAAGCGAAGGCAAAGGAAGCAAAGGCAAAGAGGTGGGGAGGCTGCAGCACAGAGCGGTGCCGCTGCCCCAGTCCCAGTCCCAGTCCCAGGAGCGCTGCGCAGTGCAGAGATGGTGCAAAGCCGCGCTCGGAGGGGAGGAAGAGGAAGAGGAGGAGGGTTTCGGGATGGGGAGAGGGAAGAGAAAAGTGCGGTACATACAGCTCGACGAGTCCGCCAGCCCCCAGCCTCCGCTCCTCTCCCTCCTCTCTCTCCCTCTTAAGTCAAAAAGGAAATGCGGTTCTTTTCGCAGAATCACAAAACTGAACCATCAGGAAGTTGGCAAAATCTCTAACTAAACAATCAATCGAGGAAACGCAACAAATTTCGCGCGAGCCGGGAGCTTCGCGGGGAGGGGAGCAAGAGGCCGGCGGGAGGCGCGCAGCACCGCGCAAATCCCGCGCAACGCAGCGCGGTCACGGTATGGCGGTGCGCGCAGCACTGCGCGGGATTTGCGCGGGGCTCCTGCCGCGATCTTTTCTCTCTGCGGCGTTCTTTTTTTTTTACCCCCATGGGAACTCATCCCCTGGGTAAGTCCGGGGGAAAGGCAGCGTCTCCGCGGGCGCGCTCTTTGAGACCTGGGACCTGCGCAGCACTTTCCGAGGAACCGTTTTCTCTTCCCATGGGCTGCAATAAGCAGGATGGAGAAAAAAACAAAGCCCTGCGCTGGAATTTCTCCCGAAAACGCACTTTGCACAAGGCTGAACGTATCGAGGAGTGAAGCTTTTTGCACAAGCCCTGCTTCTCCTTAACTTTCCACCATTCACTCTTTCCTCCTCCTTTTCTTCGAGACGATGGTCTCTGCGTGGTGATAAGGATCGAATGGTTCTCCTTACGCCAAACAAATAAATAAAGGAATAAATACAAACTCCGGGAGCGGAGCAGCAGCATCGCCCGGGAGGGGGTTGAGGACGCGCTCCGCTGGGATGGGACTGGGTAAAGCCCAGTAAAACCCTGCGAGGGGCTTTCTCTGCGGGAGGGGGCTCCTCTAGATGCGGCTAAAGGCGGCTGGACCCCCCCAGCTCTCTCCTGCCCCTCCCTGCAGGTGCGGGGCCGGGGCCGGTGGAGCCGCCCTCCCCCAGAAATGCGGGACATGCTCCGGGGTCACTGCTAAAAGCAACACAACCCCGTATTTTTTAATAAAGAGGGTTCTCTTGCGAGCTGGCTGCCTTCCACCCACCCCACGGATGAGCTGGCTCTGTAAACACTGAATAGAAGATTAACACTGCTGTTATAACCTCATAGAGAGATCTGTGCCTTATGAAAGCTTTTACTGCTGCTGATCTATGGGCTTCATAATAGCCCTTTTGTTTTAAGGGTGACAACAGCCCCCAGCCCTGCCATCCTCACGCGGCCCCGGCCCCAGTCCCTCTCCTGCCCCGGAGGCACCGGGCGTCCCTACAGCTAAAATCCGCCGAGCATTTATTACTATTATTATTCTTATTATTTTGATGGGTGATGTCTTTAATTTTGGCAAGGTTTTGCGGCAGATACCGGCCTGTTCGCGTAGAGCTCCTTACTGCCCGCCTATGTCTCGAGGGAGGGGGGGACGAAAGCGACGTTATCTGCGAGTGGGAGTGAGGTAATTAATTAGAGAAGCGGTGCTGCTCTGCGGCGATGTTAATTGAGCTCTGCCCCAGCATTGTAGTTGCGAAAAGCGGGGCAGAGCTGACAATGGCAAGTTCGTTAGCCCACGAATGACACAAACACGCACCTGGGGGAGCTGCTTGTTTTTCTCTTTTGCCAAAATAACACCGGGCTGAATTGCAAATCGGAGGAAGAGCCGAGCGCTCCGGGCTGGGTGAGGGCTGAGCTCAGCCGGGACCCACCGCAGCTTTCCCTCCATCCATCCCTCACTGTCACACTCCGAGCTCCGACGCAGAAACAGTATAGAGTTAGCCAAAACGAAGTTGAAATAAGAAAAAACAAGAAAATAATAAAAAAGAAAAAAGAAAAGAAGAAGGGAAAAAGAAAGAAAGAGGGGAAAAAAAGGAAAGAAGAAAAGAAGAAAGGAAAAAAAGAAAAAAAAGAGGAAAAGAAGAGAGGAGAAAAAGAAAAAAGGAAAAAATGAAAAAAGAAGAAAAATGGGGAAAAGGAAAAAAGAAAAAAAGGGACAAAAGAAGAAAAAGGAAACATAGGAAAAGAAGAAAAAAGGGAAAAGGGAAAAAAAGGAAAAAAAACTAGCGAAATAAATAAGAAAAAAGAGGGAAAAAAGAAAAACTGGAGAAATAAAGAAAGGATACGAAAAAAAAGGAGGTGGATGAGAATAGCAGTTCTGCTTTCCTCTCCATCTCCTTGCAAACATATGTGGCAGAACGTTTCCTCGGGAAAGGATTTGTAAATCCTTCCTTTAATGCACAATACGTTTTTTTTCTCATTTACCCGCACTGAGGTATACTGACATGAGCTCGCTTGAGGATGATGATGATTTGATTTGACTACAATTCCTGTGACAGAAAGACTGCGGCACTGAAATAAAATGGGAATAAAGCAGCAAATCAGGCTTAGAGAAGCCGGAAAACTGTCAGACAAAACACACCGTAGTCAGAATGGGTTTTACCTTTATGAGACACTACAAATTGCTCCTATAGACACTTTGGAGACCTTTGAAATCCCTTCATTAGCTATTGGATGCGTTTGACATTCGAGCTCATTGTATCCCCGAGGCGCCCAAAACCTTGAAAATCAAGTTTTATTAAAGCTAATAAAAAACACACACCAAAAAAAAAAAAAATCGGGGAAAATTCAGGATTCGAAGAGAGGATGAGAGGAAAGGATAAGAACAAAAAAAAAAAAAAACCTCAAAATAAAATGAAACACAACCAAAAAAAACCAACAACTTTCTGATGCGTTTCTGGAGGCTCTTCAGGGCTGGGTTAATTGTGGAGGAGATTAACTATTTCTTTGTCCGAATAGGATTATTATTATTAATTTTTTTTTTACTTAAACGATTAGTTTTATAGCTAAATTGTTTTTAAAACGCAATCAAGCATTCATTTCCATGTATAACCGACAAGCTGCCTTCGTTTTCATCTCGCTTCCTCGATTCGAATCTTCCTCGATTCCCGCACTATGCAAGAACTCAGTCATTTTGAGGAACAAAGGGGAAATATAATAAGAAACATGACAGCAGCAGTGTGCGTTTTCTGCCCGCTAGCAGAGCGGCTTTGCATGTCACATATTTTGTTTCCAGCCAAAACTAACGATCCGGAGTCCTGCGTGATGGGGAAGGACGCATTTACGGCACGAATGGTGCGCACCGGGTGCTGGGACTCATCCCTCCTCCGGCACCATTAGGCAGAATGGGGCCACGTTTCCCCCCTATTTCATCTTGTTATCCTTTCGGCTCCGATTTAGGCTCGCAGGGCACAGCACTCTCCCTGCAAAGAGAACCGAGGCTGTTCTCACCGTCATTGAGGCACAAGAGCCACAAACTCAGTAGCCATTAGCAATGGGTAAAAAAGTGTGAGGACTGTAAAGCTAAGTGTCGCATCCTTTAGATAAGGGCATTAAAGCCGCATTGCCTCTTTAGCATGTAGAGAGCCGGGGGTGTCGGCTCCTATAGGAAAATATTTATCTATCCCTTTCGGACAGGAGGGTTTAATCCAGTCCAACCCGCCTCGCCAGGAGAAACCTGTTTCTTGTTTTTGTTTGGATGGACTCCGTGGATTAAAACCCTTAAAATGCTTTGGCTTCACTGTTTGCCCACAAAACAAACAAAAGATTATTCGGGTGGAGTGACATGGGGCTTAATACACGGTGTCTTCCGAGCTTCCCTCCTGCCAAAGTTCACCGCTTGACCATATATACAGCCCATTGGTAAGGCAAACTTTATATATATTTTAGAAAATAAAAAGGGAAAAAAAAATAAAGATAAAAAAGAAGAAAAAAGCAGCAACTACATAGGACCCGATCCTGCAGCTGTCACTGGTTTGGGGGCACAGGATCAGGGCCATGTGGTCCAGCTGAGCTCACTGTAAATGCCCCTCTGTGCATCACCAGGATCAGGCCAGGCAGGAGGACACGGCAAGGATTTCTAGATAGGGAAACTGAAGCACTGGGAAGGAAGAATTTTTTTCCTCCCAAAGTGCAATTTCAGTGGTAAAGCACAAGATTTAAGCACAGGTTATTTGCATCCCAGTCTGATGTATTTATCCCAAAGCCACGATGCCTTTTAGTTAAGAGCCTCCGCCTGGTTCATACTGAAGTCCACAGAAATGTTATCACTGCTTTCAAAGAAAAAGGCTGAAAAGAGTGGTAAATGTTCTCCTGCTATCAAGCCTTCCTGAACAACTCTCCATTTTTTTAAACATATCTCCCAGCCCCATCTGGGGCCTGGCATTCAGAGAAGGGGGCTGCAGAGAAACGGGAGGATTGGCGTGACTTGGTGCAGCAGAAAGTAAAACAACTGGCCTTCCAAGCAGCACTTTCAAGCAGAGGACAGCTGCAATCCGAACCCTTTCTTTCAGTTTAAAGTGTACGTTTTCAGAAGGGCACCCTTTTTTGATCGGTCTATAAAACCCTAAAATATGACAACCTAGCTGGCAGCAGACTGTGTAAGAACAGCAGACTGAATTATTCATGTGAAAGCCAAGTCATAACTTTCTGTGAAACTGCACACACAAAGTTCAGGGTTTGGACATGAACAGGAACCTTGCATGCCTTAACTTAAGCCCGGGATAAGGGAGCCAGATTACAAGAAAGCAGATTTTTCTCAGTAGCTGTCAGCTTTGAGGATAAGCTGATGGATATCGTCTCACTATGTTCCTATCCCCATGCAGAGGCTAAAATCCAGAGACGCAGAAAGCAGGGGGAGCTTTGCCACTGAGTGAAGTGAGAAGAGAGACAAAACCTCTTATTATAATAACAATATTCCATTACAGTTGGTTTTGGCTGATTACTGCCCTGTGTTTGCAATCTGCCTCACTTCAGCAATGGTCACTTGGATGCAAGAATCTCATCAACTTCGTCAGCAACATCAAGTAAGCCAGAATTGCAGCATCAGGGCATAGGATATCATGCCCTGTGTAGGGCAGCTCCCATCCTATTGACAGCAGAGAGATTGGAGGGCTCTCAGCTCTTTTCTGAGAAGGTTTAGGCCAAATCTATGAGGGCCTCCCCTGAGAGCTGTGGGAAATGGGATGCCCAAAGGAGATGGACACAGCCATGTGGGTCTTGCCTTCCATGGGGTCCCATCTGTTATCTCTCTGTGTTTACCCAGCACTCTTATTTCAGTAAGCTGGATGTGTGACTAAGATTGAACTACAATAGGTTTTCTTGCCCCAGATGTTATTCCTAAGGGCCTCTAACAGCTCTGGTCTCTGATCCCATAAAAGCCTTCTGCTCTTCTCCTGCATTTGGTCTTGGCAAAGGTGCTAAAAACAAAACGAATGGGCCAATTAAGTAGTTTATTGCCATCACTCATTTGGGATCCACAATGACCCTGAGCACCCTCTGCCTTGTAATCACATTAGGTTGTGTTAGCCCTCAGCCTGCCACAGAGAGGCCCATTTCATATATTTCTGTGCTTTCAAAATAATTTTTAAAATTGCTGAGGTAAGACATAAATTTTCTTGCCACTCAATATTTCAGGCTATAATTGCTGACTTGTTGAGTGCAACGCAAGCCAGCAGTAATTCCAAAGGCTCCAGATGATTTTATGCATTTTTCTTTTCTTTTTCCCCCCTGGTTTGCAAGAAAAGCGCTCAAAACTAAAACAAAGCCAGGTCTTCATAGCTAATTTTTTAAAAAGACTAGAGAGCTTTATAACCAGACAAAGGAATTAGTAAGGAGAAGAAACGGGAACAATCAGAGTGAGTAGATGTTATGATTTGCGTAAGCAGTGTTCTTCCAGGAGTAGGATTATCGATTAGGATCGAGACGAGTCAAAGGGCAGTAAACTCCTTTATAATTACCCGTTTTGCACTCGGACAAGTTTCCAAACTGCTCTCTCCTTCCCCTCCAGCTGCAGGTGGTCTCTGACCTGCACAACAGCAGCATCCAGCACTGAGCTCCACCTGCGATGCAGCACAGCCACCCAACGCAGCCGCTGAGCGGGGCTGCATGGTCCCCAGCTGTACCCTCTAGTGGAGTCCATGTGCATTTTCTTTTAGCAACAAGTTGGGATAAGAGTTTTAAATGCAACTTCCATCTTCATAAAGCATCTTGTTGAAAAGCTCTGCAACGCCTTCCCTGCTGATTTGGAGTTCCTTGCTCATCTTCCCAATATCTTATCCACAGTAGAGGCACTATCTCAATGCTTTTTAAAAGTGACTAAAAACAAAACAAAAAACCACAGAGGAAGATCCCCTCTGAAGCAAACACCTTTTTCCCTTCAGAAAGCTGCACATCTTTTTCATTTTCCAGGCATGAAAGAATTCCAGCCTAGAGCAAAGGACTAAAGAAGAGTTAATACATTGTGATCATATCTTACAACTGCATGGCTCTCGTTAAAAGTAATCTTCCCAAAATAATTCCCAGGCTGAGCACTTGGTTTGTGGGGGGATGTATAATGATAAAAGTCTTGTGACTAGAAGCTGTTCCATTATTCCAGGTTATGAAATTTAAACAATGAACGAAAAGAAGATGAAACATTCCCAATTTGTTCTTCATGGTCGTCATGCTGAATTTTAAGCTAGTCACAATTACCAAAAACATATATAAAGTTATGAAAATTCTGCCTAGATTTAAAACAGTGCTAGTGACAGCACTTGGTTATAAAAAGGAAATCCAGCACCGAGAAACATGTTTATATTATGTGTTACAATTTCAAACAACTGCTGTTTTATCCAGAATTGCCCTGAACTTTACTTAATTTTAAAAGTGTAAATTATATGAGTGTCAAATCTAGGGAAGAACAGTCCAGAGCTGAGCACTTAATACTGTACAGTGGGGAGAAATAAAGAAGAAAAATGTGGTAATTTATATCCAGATTTTTAAAAAAAACACAGTGGTATCCTCTCTCCATCAATACCCAACCAGTCAAAAGCTGTAAATTCCCCATCTCTTGTGTATATGTTCAGGTAGCACCGCATCCAAAAGTGGTGACAGCTCAAGAAAATGTAATTGTTGGATTGCTCTGGGTCAGGAAGACACGAGTTCAACCCAAGAAGATTCGTATTTCCCCAGGACTTTGCAAGTACCAAGATCATAAAATCACAGAATCGTTTGAGGTGGAAGGGAGCTATAAAGATCATCTAGTCCAGCCCCCCAGGATCATATAGAGTTTTTATGTGTTTGTTTTGTTTTAATAATAATAATATCTTTTTTCTTTCTTTTAATTGCATGTGCATAGGGTACACATGGGCATTGGTCCTCTGTCCGTGGTACCATCATTGGGCCACCAGCTGCCTCCCAGGACCAACTTTCCCATCCTCCTGTGAGCACACAGCCTTAATTCCATCTCCACGCTCACATTAGGACCAAATTCCACTTTTTTGGCACCTGTGCTGTGTCATGCCAAGAGCCAGAAAGGCTCAATCTGATGTTCTTAGTCTGACCCCTAACCATCTTTTTTGAGCTGATGAGTTGATGAAGTAGGAGGCAGCTTGTCTTCCTTCCCAGCTCCCTGCTGCTGCCTGGCACCTAAAAACGAAGAGATCCTTTTAAAATGGATGCACCAAACTTGAATGCTACAGGACAATATGGGCAGACACAACTGTATGTGTTTGCAAAGGTCTTCAGTCCAAAGCAGTTATCCATCTGTGGGGTTTTGTTTTTCTTTTTTTTTTTCTTTCTTTCTTTTTTTTTTTTTGCATTAAACATTAATATTAGTTCTACATTTTGTTTATTTTATTGTAGGAGGAGGAAATCTATGCACTTCGCCATCATCAGAGGAGAAGAAGCAGTAGCAGGAAGTTAGGTCAATAAAATTGCCCTATAATGAGGAGAAGGGGTTTTGTTCCTTAACAAACTTCCGTTGGAGAAAACAAATAGCAGAGCTGCTTCCTTCATCTCATCTCAGGCCTCCTTCCCAGCTCCTTGCCATGGATCCTATTACCCTGGGAACAAGATGTGGCTCTAAATTAAATCAAACCATTTATTTGTCTGGGGCAGCTTGGCCAAGATACATCGTGCGGTTTTTCAGAGAAGTTGCTGCCATCTGAAAGTATGTCTTTGCAGTTGTCATTCCTCATCAAGAGCTGGAGAGACATGGGTGCTTGTGTCAGATTGACAGTTACATCCATTGGGTTTTTTCTGTTTTTGCTCCCCTCAAGGGAAATGCTCCAACCCAGGATGGGTCTTCTTTCTTTGTGGATGCTGTTTTCCTGTCTCCGTTCACAGCGTGTTTTTTGAAACCACATTTTTCCATGCTGGAGACATGCAAATTTTCATATACCTCAAACCCCACTTTTCTCAAAGTTTGATTTCTTCCAGGCCTCTCTAAACAGACTCTATGCAGGTAAAGACCTTAGATGTGTGTTTTGGGGAAAAATCTTATGAATTCATCTGCTTTTATTTTGGGATGCAAAGAAGGAGGGAAATTTCTGGCCACTTTTAGACTGTAATATGCCAGGGCTCTGAATTTTTCATTCATATCCCAGATTCTTTCCTCAGCTTCCTACACAGCTGCTTCAGCAAAGCTGCTTTATTTCACAGCCCCACAGAAAGAAAAATATCTCTTTCTTTGTTGTCTCACCTGAATCACAGATGGGAGAGGCATGGAGGGCTGCACTGATCCTTTACCCAGTGTGCTCTTATTGCTCAGCCCCTCAGTACCTCTAAGTTCTTTCTCCTGCAAGACACCCTTACCAGGGAGATGTCTCAATATCAAACCAGAAGGCTGTTCTGGGTCTCTAAAACTTCCATCTTTTTCTGTGTATGATCTCTATTTAATGGGAACTCATCCACAAGAGTGTTTGGGGCTCAAATGACCAGGTTATCCCCCCATTTTATACGTGTATATATACACACAATACACTTGTGACACTGGGCTCTGGGAATGGCCGTGGTAGACTTTGGTCCTGGGGGCACAGAAAGCTTGTTAGATCCTCCTAAAGAGACTGGCTGTAGAAATTCAAGAATGGCAGATAAGGGAAGCCTTTGAAAATTGTAGAAGGAAAAAGGAGAAGAATTTATTAAAGAATGAGATGCAAATAAGTAGTGCCAGTTTTGGGGGGCACGTTACTGGACATACGGAAAACAAACAGTCCTATGTAAAGACCTTCAAAAGAATTTCCGTCATTCCATTTCAGTGCTTCCCATGATCTGGTGAAAAAAGCAAATGCTTCCAGGATAGATGGAGAGAGAAGATCCCGAGAGCAACTTACCATTAAGCGAGAACCATCCTGATGGCAAGCTGATAAACCTAAACAAGATGGGGAATTACAGCTGAAATACTCAGCACTTCAGGAGGCAATAGAGCAGATACTGTCAGACCCACCCTATTGGCAGACCTGCCAACACCTGCCCTAGCAACCAGGTTTGCATTTACACTGCTGATTTTCCCCATGCCTCACCCAGACCTCTACAGACTCATAGAAATGGTCCCCAAAAGGACCCCCTTGTAGAAGTACCTTGCCACAGCCCCACTTTACACAAGACCCATTGTGCCGCTGTAAACACTGGGTGATGAGGAATTAGAGACACGTTTTGGAAGCGGGCTCCTGCTTCTGTGTTAGGTTAATTAGTGGTTTGCTAGTATGTTAACTGCTCTGCACGTTGACCTCAGGCTGGCTGGTCTCTAATGAACAAAAGCAGTTCTCCAGCAACAGGTAACCACTGATTTCTCAGGGACTATAACTTAACTAACAAGCATTCAGTTACTGAGTCTCCCATCTGGCCAAGAAGTGAGAAAATCCTTCTAAGGAAATTTTCTCTTTCCATCCTCTAAGGAAACAGGTTATTAGAAGGATCTCGAGTCTAATTTAATCCCAGCCTAATTTAAAACCCAGAGTCTGTGATTGTTTGAAGTCATCCTTATTTCTCCTCAGCAGCCCCTTGAAGCTGGAGGGACTTTTTGGACCAAGATCTGATGACGGCCAATTTTGTTTCCATGGTAAAGTTCATCAAGAAAGAATTCACCTTTTGTAGGAAACTCCATTTTGACCAGGAAATGTATTTTTGCCAATGCTAAGTGCAGCTAGACAGGCTCTTGTCAGGAAGTAGGATAGGGCCAGGCTGAAAATCCAAGACTTTTCTCCTTCCTGTGAGGATGTCCCTGCACTGACAGGTTCTAATGTTGAACCATGTTCTAGAAAAAGAAAAAAGAAAAAAAAGAAAAAAAAAAAAGAAACAGCCCCGATGCACAGAGGTGGCTCTTAGGTGACACAGTGGCCTGGCTCCTACTTTTTTCATGGGCTTCAGGAAGAATTGCAAAGGCTGCAAATCTCTGTGAAAGAAATGCTGCAAGTTGCAAGCAATGCTGACTGCCTTTGCTGCCAGGAGTTTTGAGATGATCCCTGGAAACACATTTGGTTTTAATCAGGCCCCTGCACTGTGGAACATCCTGTTTGTCTACACTTATTATTACTGACAAATTATCCTCCTCCAAATCTCAGGGAGCATTCACTTTATCCTCACATTAAACCTGATTGGAAACAGTAGGTTTAATTGGACTCAGCATGAGGCCCAGTCGTAAACTGCACCAGTTCCCTTTTTTATTGTGGCATTCACTAGATGTGTGAAAATACTATATTTCATATACAGACCCCAGTTTGCTACTGCAAGAGCTGTTAAAGACAATGTACAGATGCCCTGTGCTACATGAGCAACTTCTGCCCACTCTTGTGCATCTATGGCTGGGAAAATTCTGCTGTTCTCAGCAGTGTGCATCTGCAATATGTCCTCCCATCGGAAAAGATCCTGCCCCCATAACCTGAGAGTTTGCTTCCATCACCAACAGAACCCCGTGGTTTGCACAATGGACTGCAAGAGCCTGTTCTGTTTCACCTGAGGTCTGAGGTTCTATTGAGATGGAGAAGCTGGAGGAGGATAAGGAGGATGCTCCTCCCATCAGCTGTGCTCAGAAATGTGAGCATCTTCTTCTTGTCAACTGGAAACTTTTTGTCCAGGGAAGTCTATTGCAACAAGCAAACCTGAGGGATATTTGGACAGTGCTCTGAGACCTTTCCAACATCTCTGATTTTCTCTTGCCAGAGCTGCTTCTCCATGGTGGGCATTGCAGGATGAGTTGAGGGTTTTCCACTCAATGAGCCAGCTCATGTCCCAAGCCACTGAGAGCTGTTGACAGGAGCTGTGCTATGAAGTAATCTTTTGCAAATGTCCTGGGTGTGGAAAACCATGAGACAGCACAATCTGTCTGAGATTTGGGAAAAAACAACCCAGAAGACAAACAGAGGACACAACGCCTTTGCTATTTGTGTTTATACAGTTTGGGTTTATTCATTAGGATCTGCAGCTGGAAAGGAGCATGAACAGCAGAAATTAAGCTTTTCATGACAGTACTCCTAACTGGGTAAAATAATATCATTCAAGGGATTATCTTGGCTTAAGTATTATTTTAAATTGGATTTAAATTACATTTGTATGTGCCATGCCTGTATATACCTTGCTCTGGAAGCAAACCCAGAGTGCATTTTGCATGTTCTCAGTTTACAAGCTATTGGTCCTGGTATTTTGCCAAAAAGTCTCCTGAAAATGACAAAAAACACCACAAGGGCTGTTGATAAAGGCTCTCTACTGGGGAAAAAAAAAAAAATGGCAAAGGTAATGAATATGCATAAAATGGAGATTAGTCACAAACCATCCCAAAGCACAACTTTTAATCTTGTCTCCAAAACTGTCTTCAACAAAATTTTTACCTCCTGCTGTGTGGTAAATAGCATTCCTGTAATGCCCCATCCAGTACCAAAGTCCTGCAAATCACAGAGTCATTTAAGCAAGGTGTGAAAATGAGTCCTAAGCACAGGGGTTTTAGATGTATCTTCCTATTCAGTTGTGTGGTGTAGACTGCAGCACTCTTTTCTAAGACCGTGGAAAGGTCCAGGCTCTTTGTGCTGTCACAGTGTCTCTGGCAGTTGGTGGTAGGTGAGATATTTGGATCTGCCATGCCCCAGCATCCACCTGATCCTTCAGCCAGGGTTATCCTATGCATGTCCCACCAGAGTAGGGCCAATACACCAAAGACACATCCTCCCTCTACTCTGCTTCTCATAACCTGCAGCACTGATTTCCACAACATCTTTTTTTTTTTTTTGGAGGTGGTCTCTTAGTGCATCACATTTTCTTTGGCTTCATTTCGGAGGCATGCACCTAGTATGCTGGAGTATTTTATAAACTGCACCACCAAAGAATCTGTAAGAGCTGTGACTCAGATACAAAAACATGTCACAATCAGGGCACCCCGCTTGCTGAAAACTGCTTGTATCTTGCTTGATGCAATATGTTTACTCTATCATATTTTGAAAGAAAACACAACGCTGTGGTCAGAAGAGATATGGAGCTTCTTACCAGATGGAGATGGCCTGTTAGCTTGCAAAAGCCCTTTGCAAAATGTTAGCGGGAATGACAGCAAACCTCAGTTACTGAAGACTTTCATTTCTCCAAGTAGAGAACTCACGGTTGTGCTATGCCAAGGTGATAAGAAAGCTAGGAGGAATATGGAAACTTAGTTTGTGTAAAACCACGGTCTGTTTGAAAATACATCCCACAAACAAGTCCTTTCTCATGTTGCATTTTCCCCCAGTTTAGCTTTGGTACTGAACTTTCCATTTTCAACTGACCAACATAAATTAAAGCCAAACATTGGCATGGAGAGGAAAGATGGAGAAAGTTGACCATTCCCCTCAGGAGGTCAGCCACAAATTCCTGCTGTTGTCTGAGAAATGATGAGCTACTCTTTAGAGACATGACTTAGATTGCTCAGTGTCACAGGGAAAGTTTACAGGCATTTCAACAAGGGTTGAAATATGCCGTATTTTTTCCTCTTTTTTATAAATACAGATTTAGACTTCTTTTTCTTTTTCTTTTTCTTTTTCTTTTTCTTTTTCTTTTTCTTTTTCTTTTTCTTTTTCTTTTTCTTTTTCTTTTTCTTTTTCTT